>NW_005187654.1:600322-601899 GCF_000239375.1 Pundamilia nyererei | reverse complement strand
TCAGGCAAGCATCCACCTCATTCCTACTTTTCTCTGTTATTTCCTAAATCGACCCCCTGCCCATCTGTTTCTCCACAGGAGCAGCTCCAAACGAGGAAACTGAAACTGACCACGAGAAAGCTTACTAAAGGTAACACAAGCTGCCGTTAGCTTCCTCGCAATGCTCACTGCTTTCCTGTCCCATTCCCAACCATCCATCCACCTCTCCCCTAAAGCTATTTAAAGGGAATGCTGTAAATACACCCCCAGTGGTGCCTGCCAGAAAATCAGAAAGGGAGAAAGTCTCTCTGCTGAACACTAAGAGGTTATAGTCTTTCCTTCCTTTTAACTTGAATTTTAGATTTTGCTTTGTTTTTTTAAGAACATTATGCTTGTTATAAGTTCTTATAAAACTTTTTTAACTTTTATTTTAAATAATTTAGTAACAGTTTTGACAGTTAAAATAACTTCAATAGTCACTTGCTTAACTAATGACTTGGATGAGGAAAAAAGTGATTAATCAAGATGAAATTTAGGTATTCTTGAAAATTAGCTGAAGTGTGCCAGCAGCACTCAGCGTTAAGTCAGGCAGGAGTGAAACTATTCCCATCTTTCCACTGCTGCTGTTCTCGAAGTCTCCATGGAGGTTACATCGGAGGCTCCCTACCATCACTGCTTACAGCAACATTACATAACCAAAGCACACACACAAACCACACCTGCTCACACAGATATACAGTATGCGCGTACACAAACACAAGCTAGATGTCAAATATAGTCAGAGCAGGAAAAAATAATCTAATCTGCGCTGCGTAATAAAAGATTTTTAGGCTTTTTAGGTTACATTTAAGGGTTTAAGGGCACTTTATTAAACAGTTGAAGAATGTGCTGTGTGATTGGTTTTCTGCTGACACAACAACAAATAAATAAAAAGATGCTTACTAAGTTATCCAAGCAGGGAAAGGTTACAGAGGTTTTGTTTGAGGGTGTTAATCAATTGCTTACAGTATTGCGAACTGTGTATTTTGTGTTTTATCACCACTGAATTATTCAATTTGCTTTAAGCCAGCCAATCAGTGCACACAGTCTGAGATGTCTGAAGAAGTTTTGGTTTCCCTTTCCAAGCTAATTACAGGCTGTCTCGTTAGTGTCACATTTCTCATTACTTTCTCTTTATGTTGCACAACAAATCTGTGAGGGTCGCTCTGTCCTTACCCTGGAGATGGCGAGGGGCATGTTGAAGTCTTTTCCTCCCTGTAGTCTGAAGCCCCACGGAGCAGGGCCATTCAGAGTCACTGTGTATGTACTCATCTTCGGCTAAATGTCAACAATCCTCCTGCAAACAACTCCTGCTGGCTGCGTGGTTTCCCCTCCTGCGTGCTGTGCCCTTGTTCTCCGTCCTACCCCTGCTATCCTTTTGTCCCGCTCGGTGCCTCGGTGGTTGCTCTTACCTCCCTTGGCCCTGGCTTCACAACCCTTCTGCTCCCAGCTCTCAGGACAAACACCCCGGGGTGGGTGGGTCAGGTGCTATGGAACCACTGAGATACACAAATGGAGACACACACACACGCATATGTTTGTGCACACAGACACACACG
>NW_005187654.1:557033-598868 GCF_000239375.1 Pundamilia nyererei | reverse complement strand
GCAGTGTGTCTTAAATGCCGCTGGAGAACGTTCTTGTATTTGGAATGGGGGAATGGGATTGGCTAGTTTGTCATGCAAATGTGTGCGCATTTATGTATTCTATTATTTTCTTGATGTGCATGAGCTGTAAATACACTTGTTACTGTATAATTAGGGCTTATCTACAGTGTGATGAATCCTATGCATGTGTCAGCAATGAAAAACAAACTGACTAAGAATGTCTCAGAGGAGTGTGAAACACACACTCACATGAGTGTGAACACTTTTCGGAAATTACTTTCCTGCAATGAATAACAAGCATGATCACATGGCAAAGATGTCATTGAAGCTCATTTGTTCTGTTTGTTTCTCATACCACTTATGCACAACAGCTTACAGATACACATTGAAGGGCACCATTAAGAGACACCTGAGAGATCCGACACACAAGAAATTCTGGGCAAACTGGACAAAATTAAGTCTTTAAGTGGAGTTAAAATGAACAACACAGAGGCTGTATACCAGACGGGATGAGCAGGCTCTGTTTATTAATCAGAGATCCTTCAATATGTCCAGAAAATGATGGAGATTTTCTGTCAGTCTGTTGTGGTGAGTGCAGTTTACTTTGCTGCAATCTGCTGGGAGAACAGCATTGGAGCTGATGATGCCAACAGACTTAATAAACTGATCAGGATTAGCAGTGATTGGCTGGACAGTGGACACTTTTGAAGCTGTGGTGCAGAAGAGGTCACGGAACAAACTGTTGTCCATCATGCATAATCTTGACCACCCACTGCACCACCTAGTGGACAGGCAACAGAGCACCTTTATTACACCACTTCCTGTTCTGGTAACTGTCCACAGGGAGATCTCCTGAACTCTTTTAACCCACATTTAATCATTAATTTCACTTAACATAAGAATTTCACAAATATATGATATATAAAGTATCCATCATCATCATTGTCATCTTATGTTGACTTAAGTAATGTGTTTAAAGACAACTGAAATTAAACTGAAAAAAGACTAACATGATTTTGGACATGAAGATAACTTACCACCTCTGCTTACAAAAAGAAATGCTTTGTCCCCGCCACAGTTCTGCAGGGACAGGCTGCATGTAGTCTTTCTCTGACATGTTGGACTAACGTGATGTATGCTGATCCAATCCGGTTATCTGACAACACAATTTTCTGGCTGCTTCACCAGCTGGATGCCTTCCATTATTGAGGTTTGCCTAATAGCAGACTAAAATACTGGTCAGCCAGACACTGATTGACAGATGCATTAATACAGACCAGACTGAGCATAATGATTATAGTGAAGATCTGCATAACTAAATCATTATAGTGCTGCACATGGGCATATTAATGCATGTGAAATACCTTTAATATCTTACAAACGTTTTGCCTTTTGAGACCAAGAAAGAGCATTTACGACTGAAGCTGATAATAGTTTTTAAAACTGAATAAAACCAGTTTTAAAAACGCTTGGAGATTTAACAAACTGAACAAAATCACTTCAGCACTTGATAATGGCAATTTTTAAGAGCATATGGTTTACTATAAGAGTTAAGACATACTAAGTTTAAAGATCACAAAACCAACCTTCCAGAATTTAGCGATATCTTTTATTTAGAAAAATAAATAAAAACAACACAAAACATTTTATACAAAGAAAACAAATGTACCTTCACTTCATCAAAGCAGATTTTAAAGTCAACATATTTATAATATTTACATTTTTCATGTCATAATATTTCAAATATGTATTTTTTTATACATTCATTAACAGATACTACAAGACAAATGAGCAATAATGAAAACCGATTTTAAAAAGTCTTGCATTTTTAGCTAAGATTTGAATCCGCAATACATTATTTGACAGAAATGACATCAAGAGTTAGATTTTATGCTGAGGCATGAAGAAAAAGGTTTTTACAATCATAGTCAATGATGCAGCAACCTGAGGACTCTCAAAAGGAACTGGACACGTATGGAGGTGGACAAACAGCGTTGTATTTGTTCAAGCTGATTATGAGATAACGGTACTAAACTAAAGTGAACTAAACATGTTTAGGGGAAAAAATGATTTCACAAACTGTCACCTATACATCTATATGTTAAATTATGGCATCTGGGGTGATGCAAAATACACTAGGACATCCAGTACACATGCAAACACGCTCATACTGTGTTATTGGGTGACCTGCTGTTCTGTTGTAACCCATTTGTGACCTGCTGAGTATGATCTGTATTGCTTGATGTCACCATGAATGGAAAAATCAATGACAAAGTTACTCTTCTCTTCTGTCCTGTTACATGTGTGTATATGTGTGTCTGATTGCCAAGTCTAGAAACATGTCAAATAAAAGTTTTGTTACTTGTTTTTTAATGTTAAGTCAGATAAAGATGGAATCAGTGGTACAAATCCAGCAGGTGCATTTTAATTTGTTTTTTAATTAATCCGTTTCTAATTTAATCCTTCTAAGGCCATGTCCTTGTGTGCAATCAGATGGGTTCCAGCACTCCTGCTACATTCTGTCCCCAGAAATCAAATTTTGACGGCCTCGAGACAGCAGACCTCAAATTCTGTGCAAAACTAAACTAGCTATCATGTGGAGAAGGTTGGCATTTAAATAGTGCTTTTTAAGTTTCACTAACCACTCAAAGCACTTTACACTACAAGCCACATTCAACTTTTCAGACTTGGTTGTACTACCCGAATGACTTTGTGGTTGCTAGCAATTTTTAGGTGAAATAAATTGTTAAGAGGGTTTTGATTGAAAAAAACCTTGTTGCTGCTTTGCGCTGATTTGCCTGCAAACACTTGCTAACTAACAACCATGTGGCAGTGAACCTTATAATGCAAACGAGAAACAAAGAATGTTCATCTTCAAAGTTAAAGCTGTGCCTTACTGTTGAAATCAACATGTTTCAAAAGTTACATCTTTGACTTAAAACTGCTAGCAGTTCCTAGGAGGTTTTCTTGCAGTACCATATATCTCTGTTCAACCAGTTTCACTTAACTGGTTGAAAAGTAGGTAGGTATTCTCTAACCTGGCAAGTATTTGCCAGGTTACTTATTTTGCTCTTCCATTGGTTGCCAAACAGTTGTTAGCCAGTTTCTCGGCGTGAGGCCTAACTCAGCAGATTTGGCTTTTTGTGAACTTGTGTTGTTCAAAGTGAAATTTAATTTGAACAATAGAAGTGGTTAACTAGTTAATGTGGGCATACAAAAATTGCATAGAGCAATCTAAAAATAGCAGAAGTGCTCAAAGCCATCCATTGGTGCTCAAGGGGGATGACCTTGAAGTGGAATATTGGTGGGTGTGGGCGAGGTTTTCGATTTTGATTAGTCACAAAAAATGCTTTCATCTTCATAGGTGAATTCCTAACTGTGGAGGACCTTTGTATATCTTTTTTTACACTTTTCATTAAAGTTTTGTACTTTGTTTCTGTCATTCTGAAATTTCAGCAGGTTTCAACACGTAGAGCTTTTCAGCAAACACTGTGTGGGTACAGATGGAGCAGGAGCTGAACACTACAATTTTAACGTGACTTAAATAGGTAACGTGTGAGATCAGTAGTGCGCCCAGTTTTTCCACATAATCAGCAGTCATTTTAATCAGTTTTAATATACAAAATGTCTGGTCCATTATTTATACTAGATACATCATTTAGAGTACATTCTTTAATCGGCAAACACTGTAAAAGAAAAACAAGAACTCTGATTCTATTTTATTGTAGAAGCAGATTGGTTTGAAAACATGCTTTTCATTTGCATGAATAGGTTCTTAATTCAAAAGTAGGATTCTGACACTTTTCGGTAGCTACGCATTAACATAAACGCTATGCACAAAATAAAATCTCAACATTTTTTAAAACTTTCAGTTGTAACACCGCAGAATAAACTGATGACATCAGCAGCCATTCGACTTCTGTATGTAAAGATAAAGAATATTCACATTTCACTTTGAAATTGAAATAATTCAGAAAGAACATCTCCGTTTATGGTAAATCTCACAAAGTATGACCGGAAAGCATGTCTAGAAAGGTCAGGTGTGATCCGAGTGCGACTCCACCTTTCACATTTTGTGTTTAAGGCTAGTTTACTTACAGTTGAGGTAAACAATCTCCAGCCACCATGATATGTCAGAAATGACAAAAATCCAAATGAGTGCAAACACATGCATAAATTTACTGGGCACACACGCACACATACTTGTACACTGCATGCATAAAAACAATGCTAGGGTCCACAGTTATCATAACCCGCAAACAGCATGCTAGTAAGAAAAGTTCCCAATTGGGGAGAAATACTGAAGCATACATACGCACACTTTCACACGCTTTCACTCCTCTCTGGCTGTTCATGGTAAAGCTGTTGTCTCCAGCATAGCTATGTCAAGGGTCTCCTTGGCAACTGGGCTGTGACTTTTGGTCAATTTGAAGTTGCCATGGTAACCTGGGGGACTGTGCAATATTGAGGGGCTGGATATGGAGGTGACGATGACAGACGATGTGGTCTTGCACACAGTCCTTGGCCCTGACTCCCTCATGACATTGTCCAGCTGTGCAGACAGAGAGCGAGAGACAAGAAGAGGTGTTCAGGTGTTCACGTATTATCATTCCCATTGTCAGTCAGTGGTTGGAAATTTGAATAACGGAATGAAACAGAGAGTTGCTAGTTAAGAAAGCACTGAATAAAATGTTATCAGATGTTTGTCCAGTTTACATTAACACAGCTCTTTTCCACTTAATCTGCTAGAGCAACACGGCTGATCAAAGGTATTGATTGGATAGATTGATGAATGGCTTTCTGACAGAGCCCTTAATGAAGTTTGATAGTTTAACTTGGTCAACCTCACGAAATCAATAGTTCTTCTCTAGAGGTACAAAGTAGTGTAGCTGAGTATATTTAAGTATAATTGTGCTTTTGTATAGGAAGTGCACACTATTACTAAAAAGAAATCAATGGGAGAATTTTGTAATACTAAAGATAGCAGTTGTCTTGTTCCTGTTCCAAGCAATAGCCCGACCAGGAGCACAATAGAGGTTCAGAGCAGTTATAGCTCTTGACTTGATTAGATCTTTTAATTTGTAGTTGCACACCATGAGTGGGGGAAATAATGTTTCAATCCTGTGTGTGTACTGCAGAATTGACAATTGAGTAGACCTGTATGGACTTGTTTTTTTATTCAGTATTATCTGAAGAGCGCGACGGGGCTCATAAACTCATCGGGAAAGTGTTTTCAGAAAATAGGGCAGCTTACCCACAGGGGTATATTCACACACAAAAGGTAATTATGGAGTCCCACAGGGTTCTGTGTGAGGATCAGTTCTGTTTGCATTCTAAATGATTATCTGCAGTGTCATTCAAAGGAATTACAATGCAGATGTAACCCAGCTTTATCTATCCATGAACTCAGAAAACACACACTAATTAGTTAAACTGTTTCAGAGAGAGACCTCTAATGGCCTCAAATTTCCTGCTTTTAAATTCAGATGAAACTAAGGTTATTGCACTTGGCCCTAAAAAACTTAGAGATATCATGTCTAACCAGATACTTTTTCTGGATGGCATTACCTTGGGCTCCAGTAACATAGTAAGGAAAAACTAGTTCATGAATTTGTTGCTGCTAGGCTGGACTACTGTAATCCGTTATTATCCGGCTGTGCTGAAAAACTCCCTGAAAAGCCTTCAGTTGATCAAAACTGCTGCAGCAAGAGTACTGACAGGGACAGGAAAGAGAGAGGTAATTTCACCCACATTGTCTTGTCTTCACTGACTCCCTATTACAGCCAGAATGTATTTTAAAGTCCTTCTCCTTGTATAAAAGGTCTTGAATAATCAGGCTCCATCTTATCACTGTCACCAAGTGCTTTAGCATAGGGGTTTGTTTGATTCTTAGGAGTTTCTCAGTATTATTGTAGGGTCTTTGCCTGACAATATAAAGTGCCTTGAAGTAAATTAATTGAATCGAGCATTTATATTCCTCATAGTAGTAGTATTTTTTTCTTTTTTCACTTTCTCTACTGTATCCATAAAATTTGGTAATGGTTAAACGGATACAAAAGTAGCAGGATTTTGGAGGAACAAGTCAGTTTATTTTTACTTTCACTTTGATAGGATAGATATGATTCAGGGGAAAAACAGTTGTTACATTGTCCAAATGCAGTATAAATGCCAAAGGGTACCTTACTTTTGACCAAATAGCTGTATTGGACACCTACAACATGAGAAAGAGCTAAATACACTCAAATGACACTACATGTAACAAGTAAATCATTTTAGACATTTTATATACTTTATGTTGTAAAGTTGCCATTAAAAATTTCTCTGTGAATGTAATTCAGTAACTTGTTCAAACTCAGGTTGTTCTTGGCAATATTTTTTCATCTTCATCTTTATGAACCACAAGTGCTAATAATATGAAAATATGACTTATTTTTATGTTATATTCTAATTATAGGTTTGGGTGTGGATAGTGAGAGAAAGGTTGACAAGAAGCACCCTTCATGCCTTTGATATTCTACAAGGTTTGATTAATAAAGCAGCGTCATAGCAGCAGGAAATGAATTAACCATGAATGGACAGAAAGCACGGCTAATTAGATCTCCTAGACTCGGCAAAAGAAAACATTTCTAAAGATATTTGCCAATCATTTTAAATTACTGTCCTCTTATTTTAAGTTATTGGCCTATTCAGCTACACAGTCAGCCTAAAACTAAACCTAAAAAAAATTAGTGCAGACAATTGGGAAAGACTGATAGAAAATATTATTTAAATGTTAAAGTGGTGACAAAAAATCAAACTATTGCCAACAAACCTTCTTCTCTGCACATATTTTGACTCATTATAGCAGGAAAAACACAAGTGGTGCTATGTTAATGATAACACTGCTCTATTAAGTCAGACTCTCATCAGTGAACCACTATGTACCATTACCATGCCCTTATTTAGCTCATCTAAATGGAATACAGCCATCATTAACGGCATTGATTATCCTTACAGTTTTCCTCCTTTTCCATATAATTTACAAACGTGCTGTGAAAAAATACCCTAGTCTATATCATACCTGTGTAAACCAGCAATTTTCCAATGCATAGATCATAAATGTTAAAATATGTAAATATCTTAAAAAATCCATAAACACAGCAAATATAATGATTTGCATTTATTGGAAAGAAAAGTAGCTCTGTTTTATGTACACCAAATATCATTCCTTTTAAGTAACCAAAAACTAATTATTACATTGATGCACAGTTATGCAGAATTTAGCAATGTTTCCTTTTCATCCCAGTGGGATTTGAACCTCCAGCTGGGTTAAAGATTTCCTGTGTTCTCTGCCAAGCAGGAGGTTGCGCATCCACCAGTGCCTGAGTGGTTTTTCCCCCACAAACCAAAGACGTGGATGTTAGGTAACTTGTTGATGTCTCTCTGATAGAGTGACGTACTGTTTTCCTCCTCTTTACCAGCCTCAGCTTCAGCCTCAGCTCCAGCCTCAGTTTGACACAAGCTGGATAAGGGATCGATGGATGGACCGTTAGAGTTATTTTGGTGATCACATGACCATGAGCTTAACATAACACAGTCATCCACAATCTTTGTACCAATATATGCCATTTGCTTTCAGCTAGTCTACACTGTAACTACAGTGAAATTAGGACACAACTGCCCCTCTGCATTGTTAACTGAAACACTGGCCACGATTTGCTTTTTCAAAGCCTGATTCAAAGTATTCCGATTCCTGGATTTCTGTGAATAGAGCATTCATTCTCATTACAAAATGAGCAGAGGTTATTATTATAATAGACGTACATTTAGTCTTACTGACCTGTCAGAGGTCTTTGGAGTGCAATGCACATTTACCCACACAGACAGGACTTTGGTCTACCCACTTGATCTACTTTACATCCATAGCCAATTTAGAATCACCAATTAACCCAACTGACCAAAGCATGAAAAAGCCCCAGCCAGCCAGGAAATTACTAGAACCTTTTTGATGCAAAGACACAGCCCAAGAGAGAAGCTGAAATTAGAGGCAGAGTGATACCTCCTAATTAGCCAGTGAGCTTTTCACTTTAAGGAACCTTAATAACCTTTGTTGTAAACAGTAAATGAACGGGTTCTTATAAAGTGCTTTGCTACTCGGCTTGAAAAAAATCAAAGCACTTTAGACAAAATGCCTCATAATTGTTTCTATCGGCCACTTTCACACACAGTTGCTGATCTTGTTCAGAGTTCAGATCTTGCCCAAGCATACTTAAGCATGCACACTGATGTTGTGCATAATGCGTCTCTTGTCCTCCGCCCTCATTACTGCAGAGTTGGCTTAAATGGTGAAGGTTACTTGTTGAGGGGTCAGGCTAAAACACAAAGCGTTCTTGATTTTCTTAAAACTTAAAAAAAAATTAAATCAAAGTTATTGAGCAAGAAGTGGCTTCTCATTCAACAGCAACGAATACTGAAAACTCCTTGAACAAGGTTAAGTTGTGCATAAACACTGGCACTGGCAGGAATGTCATTTTATGGTTTAATCTGTGTATATTCATACATTCAAACAATGTTAAGTGAAATACTGTTTTGCTGAAGTAACTTAATATGAACAGAAAAATACATCTGCTGCAACAAATCTATTCAGCCCCACGATGAAAAAGAAAATTTAAAACTATTACTTCTTCTGTAGGAATTAGGAAAGTAAGTGTCAGTCAGGCGCTGTTAATCAGTTGTACACAACTAATTGATCATCAGTGTGAACACCTCTATAGCAGCTGAAGTTTTAGCAGTTTGCATGTCTGGAACATTCAGAGCAGTGGAAACGCAATTCAATGCTCAGAGAAAGATCATCTCAGACTCAGACTCAGACTCAGTTAGCATGTAAAATGTTCAAGTTCATAACAGTACAATTAGAAAGACTGAAAAAGTATGTCTTGTTTGGAAGAACTGCCAAAAGTAATATCTTTTCTCTAGAAAGAAGGCAGCACAGCCCAATCAAAGTCCAGAACTTAAAATGATTGAAATGTTGTGGCAGGACATTAAGAGAGCTGTGGATGAATGCCCACAAACCTCAATGAACTAAAGCAATGCTGGAAAGAAGAGGGGGCCAAAGTTCCTCCACAACAATGTGAAAAACCGAATTACTAATACAAAATAATGATTACTTCAAGTTATTGCTGCTAATGGTGATTGCACCGGCTACTGAATCATGTAGTGAAAAGTTTACAAGCAGACAAAAGAAAACTGTACATTTACTAATCACCGTACTGAACTACTGAATGCCAGTCTGACAGATCACCAGACCATCACAGCAACAACACAGAGACTGTTAATTCACATTCAAATCCATACCTACAGCCTAGAACCTCAATTAACCTAACATGGGAAAAAACAATCGAGGCACAGGGAAACATGCAGCACTGTTATGCATTTTCAGCTCATAAGTGCTTGTGCTTGTAACAACATACAGACTTAATCTGATGAAAGCAACTGATGTGTTGACTGGATCCTTTTCCCATTGATAGCCACTGATCTAATCTGACATCAAATACAAACACAATAATGATTTCCAGGAGCACAAAAGAGTATGAAAGCAGTCCAAAGCCATGATACACAAAAACATCCTGACTGTGTCTTGTCCTTGTTGCAGCAACATGAAAAGCTAATGTGATGTAAGAGGAAAGGAATCTTGGTAAAGTGAAATAATTTAGCAGAGTATGTATCAAGATTTTTCAATATAATGTGGAACATGTTTAATAAAAAACATGAAGATTTGCTTTTTTTGTTATGTTGGCAGGAATCCACTGCCCTGAGAATGTGCTTCATACTGTAGTACTTGAGTTTGAAGTTTGTGATAAACCAAATTAATAGCTGGACCAAACCATAATGGACGGAAGTACACATGCTAGAAAAAACAACATTAAAAAATAAAGGTGAACTAATGATTTGTACTATATGATGTTCTTACAGTTATTCTGAGAGGATGGATAAAGTTTTTGGATCATGGAGGTCGTATATGTATGTTTAATGTACACAGATACTATTTATTAGTAGAAAAAAACTATTTACTACATGTGTGGCAAAAAGAAAAAGGGTGATCGGTGGATTCTTACAGAAGCTGGCAGATTGCTGGTTGGCTGCAGACTGATGTCCGACATGGAGATGCCTTCAGGTTCTGTCAGAGCCTGAAGAGTGTGCACATAAACACAGCCATTTATTATCAGTTATACTCACAACAGCTTTTGTGCTATTTGGGCCTTCAGGTAACTTTTACTGAATGCAGACCCGCCCCAAAAAAGGAGGAAAACATGAGGATCGGTCCCTCTCAAATCAGCAAATTATTAGAACGTCTTCTAATTAAGCAGCCCCAATTGCATAAAAAAAGTTTTAAAGTCGGTCTAAATATGGGTATATAAAACCAGAATTGCAAATATTCAAACCACTGGTAAAAATATATTTTAAAAATGGTCAGACAACACACTTTCAGACCATTTTTTTGCACACTGAAAATGAGTAACACAAAAACGATCACAGATAAATTCCTAAGATTTTCACTGGTCTTTCTTGCCATGAATATTGAATCAGGATCTGTAATCTGAGACAGATACATAAAATAATCTACAAATATTAGCTCATTAAAATATGAACAAAAAGGCCATCACTCCTACAATTTAACATATTTGTGCACACACACTAAAATATTATTCTTATTTAGAATTTCTGAATATTCGTCTTTATAACATGTGAAAACGTTATATTTCACAACAATGCAAAAAAGAAACTCATAATTTCTTTTTTTTTTTAAAGTTTGGATATATATAATGATTGCTATGAAATTTTAATACATTTTATATATCTATAAATATATGTCTATATCTATATCTATATATATAGATATAGATATATAATGTATATATATCTCTCTATATATATCTATATATTTGATTTGATTTGATATATAGATATCTATATATATCTATCTATCTATATATTTATTTTTTATTTTTTATTGCCCTTTGAAATCTGAATCAGTGTGTCATCAGAATGTCTCAAAAACTATTAAAAACCCTGTAATTTTCAATGCTCTTTCTCACCATCAAAATTAATCCACATCTTTAATTTGAGCTGGATGCTCATGATGTCTCAGTAAAACAGCAGGTTGGCTAGCTCAATAGGAAAATGGAAGAAACAATTCAGTCTTTATACTTATCTGTTCAAAGTAGTCTTTTACTTAAATTTTATTATGTTGACTGATGCTAGGCTAAATAACAGGACCTTGTTTAATTCAGTGCAGTTTAACAGCACAACAAACTATATCAACAAAAATAATCGTACAGTTAAAATGCCAGCCCTCTTAAACACTCTCATAAATTGAAATTGACAGTCATGATGACTGTGTATAGGTAACAGTGTGTGAGTGTATATGTCATGTAAACATGTATACAAACTACTGACTAAAGATGGAGGTAGCAGTCAGGGGCTTTCTTCCACTGCCAACAAGTGCAGTACTTTTAAACACGGGGCCGCATCATGCAAACTGTGGATTAAGTCTGAAAGTCCCAGATTACTGGATTAGTGTTTGCACCCTCTGTATCAGAGTCCTCAGTGAACCTGACCTGCGTGGCGGTTTGCCTGCATGTGTGTGTTTGCATCATGCATACATGTGGATTGCTTGTATTATTTTTATTCCTGTGAACTAAGATGATTAGAGGGAGACGGAAATGCTCCATATACTGCATGTCCCACATAAAAAGACCTGTTGCTATCACTGGCCTGTCAACAGCATGAGGCTTTTTTTCAGGTTTTTATGAAACAAATAAAATGTCTGGGCAACACTTGACACAAGAATGTGAGATGATACTGAGGAATTATTCAGAACAAGCTGTTAAATAATAAATTGTTGTTAATTAGCTTCTGAACATGTCAGAATTGAGAGGTTTATAATTTTTTTCCTACACCAGCCAATGAGCCATTAATTTCTAAACACTAAACATTAATTTATTTTAATTAAAAATGGTTTAAAATGGTTTATGAGTTAAAATATAGATTTTCATGATGATTCAATTACATGGTGGTTTCAGTTGCAACCCTGGGTAACACAGGACAATGCAAGCTCTCAGTTTAAGGTGGTCTTGTGCATGTGAGTGCATTAAGAGTGATCAATCATAAAAAGATCAGTTGGCTTCTGCCACTTAGTTGCCAAAAGCTAGAGCAATCGCTGACAGCTGGTGTGGATGGCCTCCAGTACCAGAAACTATTACACACCTGGTAACTTCTGTGTACGCTGGGTTTCTTAGTTTGTGAACACTACCATGCAAAATTATCTACTCGTGTTCAAATTTTATTGGACAAATTTTATGACATTACTCTAACATCCTAAACAACATAAATGCAAATTAAACACATGTGTGACGCTTGAAGGGGCTGATAAAGTGACTAAGTCGATAAAGCTTAAATTATAGATGTGATATGAATGAAAACTAATGCTGGGTTTATTTTTAAGATACTCGACAGCCAATTTCACTTGCTGCCAGCAACTTCTGTCATTTTTAGTTAGGTCACAGCCAGCTAAAAATGACAAAATGCCATTGCATGCTGATCTTCACTAATAAAAGACAGAGAGAGGGGGGGGGGGAGAAAGGCTTACAGAACTGTGATTGTCTGGTGGGGAGGCTCAGGCATTTAGTATTTGAGGTCACATGTGGGTTAGCACAAATTACTCATAAACTGTGGATTTTGAGCTGTCTGTCAAAGGATGTGTGAATGGCATTGTGAGGGCCGCTTTATGCTGTCTGTCCACATCAGAAATCCAAAGTGTTTATAGACGTTCTAGGCTGACATGTTCAAAGGCACAGAGAAAAGCAGGGTTTTATAGAGAGGAGGAGATGCAATAGTTTTTGAAAATGGTCCATTCCCAGTTCTGCAATCGTTCACGTGACAAAGGCATCAACATTTGACTCCTTTCATGCCTTCCCACAGCTATGTTGTTCCCTAGATTGAATTAGAGTATAAAACCAATATGATGACAATACAAGTATTCCCCCATGTACAAGAGAGATGGACATCTAACAAATGAAGGGTGTGTTGAGAAGATAGTAGGGGTGCTTCGAGGATGGAGGAAAGATGCAGAGGATTAATAATGTACTAGTGACAATCTTCTAAAATAAAGGTGATATGACCAGAAGGGAAAGGATTAGAAATGGGTATGTCAGAGGAAGTTAGAGTTAGAGATGGTTTGGACATGTGCAGAGGAGGGATCGTGGATATATTGGGCAAAGAATGTTGAAGATGGAGCTCTCCAGCAGCAGAGGGAGAGGAAGACCACAGAGAAGATTCATGGATGCAGTGAAGGTAGGGTTAACAGGGATATGACAGGATGGAAGCAGACGGTCCGCTGTGGTGACCCCTAAAGGAAGCAGCCAATAAATAAAAAGGAGAAGAAGAAGAAGAGGATGCTAGGCATGTTCCACTTCTTTAAACCATGGTGGTATAACTGAGTCGTGACCTGGGTACTCACATGTGTGCTTTTTTTGGTGTTTGTTTATGCTCCTTGACAGTTTATTACTCACAAACAGATCGACTTACAGTATGTAACTATGACAACCACATGGATTGACCCACAGGTGACTTCCAGCCTTTGAATCAATAAATACATTGATGGAGGTTAAACTTTTGGATAAAACCTTCCTTTGACTTCTTTATGTGCTGTAAACTGTGAGAGTTTATAGTCCATTTAACAGCCTATTCGTTAGAAATTTGCCTGCACTGTTAACTCTTACAGCTGTTCATTTACTGAGTTTTGCAATTAAAAGTGGCACTTTGTGGGGTGCTAATTTAGCTCACTGGCTTGAACAAGCGACCCATATGCCCAGGTTTGAATCCGCTCCAATGACACCCACTGTTTATCTTCCCCTGTTCTCTATCCTCAATGTCGCTGGCTTCTCCCTCACTGTCTAAAAAACAAACTTTATGTGGGTTTACATTCACTTTCACTTGGCTGTTTACACCATATGTCCCTCAGTGGAGAAACTGTGAGTTACATTTTTGTCACTAGTGATAGAGTAATAATGCAGAGTTGTAGACATCAATACATGCTGATTCCAACATGACACTCTTTTCTTCATTTTACTGTATTTCTGATGGCAGAGTTTATATGCAGGTTGATTTTAAAGTAGCTGTGATTACAATAAAGTTCCAGACATGAAGATTTCAGACTGAGACAGTTCGCAAATGTCAGCTTCAGAGAGTCATTTAAAAGCAATAGCAGTCCGTGAGGTACTTGTTCTTTATGAAATTCTTTCTGTGGTTTGATTTTGTTTTAAAAAGTCAAATAAGCTGTTCCCATTGGTAACCAGACAATATGAGTGATACTGAAATGCAAAGTCAAACCAGCAAGATCAGCGTTGTTTTCTGGCACCACAGAAACACAATTACACAGTCCCTGGTCATAACATTGAGTTAGCCTGGATTTTAAGTGGACTCCCATCAATATGTCCTCTTTAAGTTACATGCAATTAAACAATGATGACATCGACGATGTCTCGAGCTCCCAAACAACAATTTAAGAGGATTTAGATCAGCTTTGATGGACAAACAATCAGCAAAACCTTCCATCAAAAGTATCATGAAAATATTATAAGAAATGATCGCCTGAGTCCTATTTCACCCCTTTTTAACTCTATACTTCAGAAATATACTTAGAAATACCATATGGTGTAAAAATAAATCTTTGGGTTTACTATATAGTAAATATATTCTATGTGTGCTGTCAAAAAATCCAGCGACTCTGCCAATAGAAAGAAAAACACTTTATCTGTTTTAAATTTGAAAAAGTTATCACCTCCGATTCAAGACTACCAGTACAAGCTTAACCGCAGTTTCACAGCAGACCTCAAATTTGCACAGAAAGTAAACTCTGTCCTCGAGAAACAACTTTTACATCAGAGTTCTGGTGATTAGAGCTGTGTCCAAACAGTTGTGTCAGTGAACGAGTTTGTTACGTCTGAACCAATAACAGGGACATCTGGTCACAAGCAAGCACAGAAGCAGTTAAACTGTCATTCGACGGGTTGTGTGCTATGAATTCATCTGCAAGGGAAAGACTTTCAGTGCAGTTTTACTTAGAGGGAATATTCAATGCAAAGTACCTCAACAGTGGTGTTGTGTCAGCCGGCCATTGTACACCCATTCAAAATGCATCAAAACTTCTTTCTACTTCTTTCAGGAGCCAAACATAATTTGCAATGACTCCCTACCTTACTCTACAGATTTTACCTTGTGCAACTCTCTTCCCCAAAATAAACACAGGCTGAAGGCTTTTAATACACTGAAGGACACTGTGCAGGTGATCAGAAAGAGACTTCCACTTATTGAGCACTGAAAGGTTTTTTCAAAGTGAACAAGGAGATGAGAATGAAGGGGAGACAAAGCTAATTAAAATCAAGTAGACTGGAATCATGGAACCTTTTGTCGTGTTAGCAGCAATACCTTTACACAAGTGAGGCTTTTATACTCACAGTGATTGGTGACAGGTGACATATTGCTGGATCAGTGGCGTTGTGAGCAGAGGTTCTCTCGTACTCTGTGTTATACCCTCTCACCTTTGACCTCTGGCTAGCGTGACGCACCTGTTTGGCATCACCGGACAAGTGACGACTAACAGGAGTTCGAGAAGAGTAGTCTTCTTCCGTGTCTGAGAACTGGGCCTGAGATGGAAAAGGACTGAAATCAGCAATCCATATTTTAAACCTTTGTACAAGGACATAAAATACAAAACATATTAAATATGAGCCACACTCACTGATTCACTCTCAGACTGGGAAGAGTTGTGAGTCCTGCTGGGGCCTTTGAACTCTGACTGGCTGGTGAGGGTTGATCGGCGGATGGACTGGAAGCTGCTGCTGCTGAAACGGTCTCTGCTCTTCATACATAGCAATACCCCGAGGTAAGGAACGTACCTGCTGATTGCTGACCTGAACGAGACAGAGAAATTTTCCAATCCATAATTGCTTTTTTTTTAAATTACATGATAGTGAAGTGTGGGGCTGCATGACATCCTTACAAGCTGAGCTGAATTAGACAAATGTTGGCTTTTAATTAGGATGTTAAAAAGTTATCAAGATGAGAATACTACAAAAAATAAAGTAGTCACGAGGCTTGGCTCCTTAAAGTTTGGTAAATGGTAAATGAGCTAGATATATATACAGTATAGTGCTTTTCTACACTATGCAAGTTTGATTAATGCTGTGCATTTAAGGGGTTGTGGTACAACTACCAAGACTGCCCATGTTGTCACTGTAGTCAGCATGTTATTTTTTCCTTTATTTCAGTGTACTGCTCTTTTACTACTATTTAATTATTGTCTTACTAATGCATTTACTACTATTCAGTTTCTAGTTGCTTCGGTGATTCATGTAACAACACAAAACAAAACCAAATAAGCTATTTTCAGCCTTATTCACTTGGGGGTGAGGGGTGGGGTAGGGTTGTTAGCAGGTAGCTTGGCATGTTTGATGTGGTTTCACCTGGGATTCTCTCCCTGATAAAACCTGAAAGGGATTTTTGTCTCCTGCTGGAACCTTTTGATTGTTAAGCGAATGTGCCAACTACCACACAAAAGCAGGATCAAATAATAAACAGTGGTAATAAAATAATGATAATAAATTATAAAGTAGGTTGAGGCTGATGTTCACCCAGCACTTTGTAGTGTCTTTAAAATCAACACGAATTAGCTCCGTTGCTAAGGTGCAGAATGAATCCCCATGTAAGGATTAGCTTTAAACTAATAATTTGATAAGGAGCAAAGTTATGATAAAATGGACATGACGAGTACTTTAAGGGAGACAGGATCATAGTGTCTGCTCAGATCAAGTTTGCTTGAACTTACACTCACTAGTGCGTAGGCTTGTTCATGGTAAGCATGGCAATAATTTTAGGGGCAGCTGTAAATCAGGAGGTAGTGCAGGTCATCTACTAATTGGAAAGTTAGTAATTCCAAAAGTTCCAAAATACAAGGATATTTGCTGCCAAATGTCCTCGTACTACTGCCAAAAACAAAAGTAAGCGCATCGTGTACATGAAAGTATAGCCTGCTAATGAATATTATCAGAATTTTTCCCCAGTTGAATATTTAAATAAATTTTTACAAAAGTGAAGTCATTTGCATTCTTTTTCATTGTTCATTTCTTGTACAGATTTTGAATTTCTGCTTTTACCACCCCACAAATCAGAAAATATGGTCAAAAGTCTGAAAAATAGGATTGGAACTGAAATGTTCTACAGAGTAACATATGTCCAAATCCCTCCAAATTGTTATTGCATTGGACTTTCTTGTGGGATCGGTGTGTATGTGTGTGTGTGTGAGTGTCATGTGTTGCAG
This sequence comes from Pundamilia nyererei, assembly GCF_000239375.1. Classification (NCBI taxonomy): domain Eukaryota; kingdom Metazoa; phylum Chordata; class Actinopteri; order Cichliformes; family Cichlidae; genus Pundamilia; species Pundamilia nyererei. The sequence continues at coordinate 581,509 of NW_005187654.1, read as the reverse complement.
GAGGTTGCAGGAGGTGCCGAACACATGGCCAGTGTTCTGCAGGGATATTTAAAGCCTGCTTCTGTAGCTTTGGGCTCCTGCTGCTCCTCTTCTTCACTCCTGTGACAGTGACTGTGCTGTCTTTGCATGTATTGTATTGTTTTTGCATATACATCCTATACAATACACTTAGCAGCCCATCCAAGCACAATTTCACACCACTGATACAGACATAAACAGGTTTGCCACCTATTTTAAAACATCTTTTCTATCCATATTCAGGTGGTAGTGTGACTCCCTTACTTGACCGTCTAACCGGTCGTAACACAGAGTATTGTGTAATCATCTTTATTCAGTAGTATTATGGTACCTTTTCTCAATCTTGCATTCATAAAAGCTGTTTTGGTTTCAAGCTTTGGATGCTACAGAGATTTGTAAATTAAAGAAGATTTGTAGCTTGTTCGCAATTTTTTTTATATTAGAATGTGATTAAAGAAGTGCAAAGGAGTCACTGGGAGTGTCATGCGCCTCTGTGCGATGGCACATTTACCCTCTGGTTATTGTATTTGATCATCTTTATTAACCTGCTTTCTAGCACTCTCTGTTTCATGCAGAGTAGTGATTAGCTATGAAGACTCATCTGCTTGCATATGAAGTCAGGATGGTTGGAGTGCCTCTCTCTCTGGTCTGACATTGGCCTCCTTTGACTTCAGCTGCTTAGTAAACGTTCAATATTCTACTGAGTTGAATGTTGTGGGTTGTCTTGTTTTCAGTTTTAATTTCATTAGTTTGATTTATTAACACAAGTTTAGATAAGGCGATTTAATCGAATCACACACTGGGTGGGTGGCCTTCAACCTTCTTTTGTTTGTTTGTTTCTGGCGCTCCAATCTCCTTTATTTGTCTTTTTTAATGTTTGTTTTTTGTATTCTTCAAAATTCTTTGAACTGTAGAAACTTTGTGACATCGTATATGCTGGGCTCCTTAGAGATTTGTAGATTTTTGGGGGCTGACCTCTCACACCCAAGCTAAAATTATACCCTTTTAAAATGATTAAAGAACAATGAAACCTTATTCTGATATAATGTAAACCACACATGTTAATCATTCTGTGGTTGTGCCATCGGTTAAAGTATCAACTACTGAGCAACCTCTTTGCTAAAACTCCAAAAATAATCTCCCTTTCTAATCAGAGCTGATCAGATGTAACTGACTATAGACCGAGGAAGCACATCCCAGCCATTTATATGGGTGACGATGACAAACCTGGCAACATAGTATCAATTATGCACACATGCAGAGAGAGCAATACCAAATTTGACACACTCACAAACCAAATAAGATGAAATATTTACTTGGAGAGATAACTAACATGAGCATGGAAGCAGCTAAATTTGTTCTTTAAACAAGTCTGAGGCTGGGGGGGGGGGGACAGAGACAACATGAACCTTTACTAAAATACTTCAAAATGATTATTTTGTATCTTTTCTTTACTTTCTCTGTATAACAATTATACTTCTCTGTCACACTGCTTTATTATTCCTTTTTGTAGCTTGATGTTTTCTTTCTTTTCTTACATTCTTACTGTGGTGTGCCATTGTGTACATACTGAAGCTGCAAAAAGTTTTTTACTTTTATGTCCTTAATTATTACTCTGACACCTTGTGTAACGTCTGCCTCTTCACCGCTGTTTTGTGCGAGGAGATTGAGAAAGAACACCATTATTTTTTAACTGTTACTGCAGTTACATCCTACCTGTATTTAGGATGTGTTATGGCGTATATGATGGGGTTGTGGATAGCTGATGCTTTGGCAATCACAGCAGGAACAGAGTTCATATAAGGAGTTAACAAGTCTGCGTACCTGAGAGAGAGAGAGGGAGAGAGAGATGAGACAGATGGTGGCAGGAAGAAAAATGAGACACATTTGTGTGACAAGGGCATGGGTGGGCGTGTGTTGTCTTGTGCAGAATTAGTGCAGAGACACAGGACTGGGACACACAGTTGGGCTTGCATTTAGTGCTCAATTCATCCCTCACTTCACCCCAACATTTTCTTAACTGCTTGTTCAGCCAGGGTCACGGTGGGCTGGAGGCTATACTTCAGGTGACACTGGGACAATGATGGGGTACTTCTTGGACAGGCAGCACAGTCCATCGCAAAAGAACAGGCAGCAGGTAGTTGTGTCACTGTCCACCTGATCAATCCAGTATGCAGCCTTTCCTAGTTTCTTATTGGTCTACCAAGTATTGAGAGAAATATGGTGGTTTGGAACAAATCAACTTAAAAAACAAAGGTTTGGTTCTGTCATGCATGTGTATTGATGAATACTCTGTTCTAGGTAACCATCACGGGAGTTCACTTCCTACAGGAATATTGACAGTCTTGTTACGACTAAAACCACGCAGCCATAGATAAATAGCTTTTGGCTGAAACAGCTTTAATGGCATCTTCAATCATAAACTCAGTACTTTATTGTGAGTAAAGTGTTCAACTTTGGGTTTTTTTTGTCCTAATGGAGAATTTTAGACGTCACTGGACTGTGAAAAAAGATGTCTCTTTAGCAGACACTGACACACACACTTGTGCACGTACCCAGCAAATGCAGTGAGGGCTGTGCAGGAATAAGGGGCCCAGGAGATGACAAACAGGAGGATGACGATGAGTGCAATTTTAGCCATCCTCCATTCGCTCCTCATTTTATGGAATCTCTTTGCAGAGTCTCTGGTCCCCTCGCAGTTGATCTTTGTTATTGCCCTGTGATGCACAGACATGCCCACCACCAGTAAAAATAGTTATCGAAAGCCGTCGTCTATAATAAATAATATAAATTGTAATTTTACTGTGATAACAGACCCTCGTTTGTAATTCATTTTTATGGCTAACTTGTTGATATTCACACAGCTGTGGGAGTGTGTCACAGGAGGAGACCTTCGAGAATAATAGCCATAAATGGTGTTGATGTTTGTGTGTGCATGAACAGTACCAACCGCGTTGTGTGTCGAATGGCTCTGAAGATACAGCAATAGCAGAAAATGATGACAAAGAGAGGGATGAAGAAGACAAAGGTGAAGAGCAGCATGGTGTAGGAGCGGACGGAAGGGGTGAACGTCATGTAGTCCCAGGAACAAGACGTCATCAGACCCTCCGGGACGTAGGCACCTTTGGGAGGACATAAACTCTTTTGGTCATTTTCCACATCATTAAATCTGACATTTCTCTCCTGCCTCTTTGCTCCTGAAAAGTCTTTGACTTCATACTTCTGCATTTTGAACATGTTTGTGCCTACTACTTCAATAAAGGGCTGCCGGTAGAGTATGTGAGTCTTGTATGAATGGAGTTTACTATATGGCCAACCTTTTACCACATTGATTTATTTTGTCTATTCAGTGGACAGAAAAATGGAAGAAAACACTGTTTTATATAAGATGTATGGAAGGAAATCCATCCTATAACTGCTAAACACCTAAACAACCTTGAAGACAATGAATGAAAGAGCCAATAGCCTTTGAAAATACAGGTAACAAAGCATAGATAGGGAATACAGAATTAAGCTGTATTACTGGTTTGTACTGTTTATGTAATTTATCCTCTCTCACTGTATTTTATTGGAGTCACTGAGATATTTCTTTGAAATCCTGAAGAGGTTTTTTTTGCCATTGTTTGTGGGGCTTTCCATTGATTGTCACTCCCTGAGACTAGACTTGAATTTGTAAAATGACCACAGCTTCTTAAGAATGCATAACATACCAATGGAAAATCAATTAAGAGCCTTGCCATGGTACACACACTCCCTGGTGGTGGTGGCACTGGGTAAAGAATGAGTCAATGCACATTCAAGTCAAACACATCTCCCCTGTGGTTCCACTGTTTCTGGCACATTGTCCAAAAGCACCTTTATTTTTAATCAATCAGTATTAGTGACACGTTCGAGTTTACTTTTATTTCCAGCCATGGTTATGGTTATGGTTAGGCTTAATAAGAAGCCATGTTGTAGATTTTAATTTAAAACCTTCAACCTTTTCAGAAAAAGCTTGGATTTATTGAGATTAAGAAAAGGGAGAAGGCTTTCAATGGTGCTGCCATGTAACCCATTATGTACTACCACCATGGAGTCCTTTGTGGAGGCGACATCATGCTGTGACAGGCTATGTAAGTGTCTAAATCTTACTATTGTATGCATTTATTTGTTTTGTTTTTTTTTTCTTACCCTACACCTCTATCAATCATAATTGCTAGCTGTATTTTGTTGTCTTAATCAGTCCTCCCACACTTTCTGGACAGGCCTAAGCTTAAGTGTCTATGATTTTAATAATGTAGACTTGTTCTTCATGGGTTGCAGCAGTTGCTTTCACAGCTGGAGTTGTACTTTGTGATACTTGAACAAGATGTGGACAGAAATACCCCTCCCCTAAATCAAACACAGTACAGGAAAAGCCAAAAGCTAATATGAGAGCGATGGCTCAAACACAGCTCTGTGGTGGTACGCACAGCTTTGCAGACCATTGTCTACATGTTGTAGCTGTTTACTCTCACCAGGTGGCAATGTCACAAGCAACCATACTTCTGCTTGGGATGTTGTTGGGCCTAGCCAGAGAAGTTACATGCAAAGAGCTAAAATAGTGAAACAGCTAAAAACAGTGGAAAGTGTCCACCATCTGTGCCTCTCATGTTGAACTTTTTGTCTTAAATTTTTTTCCCCATTCTTCTCTTGTTTGTATTGAACTCTGCTGTCGCTCCTTTTTCTTGTTATGGTCCACTTTTCAACCAGTCAGCGTTTAACCTTCGCATAGCTTAATCAATGTTAAGGTGTCAGGTCCTTGGAGGACTGCACACAAGCATATTTGCATTGGTAGCATCTCCCTTTGTGTGTACTCTGCAAATGCTAGTACCTTCACAAACAGATGCAAATGTGGTACCATAAAACGTGTGAGGCTGCAGAGCCTCAGTAAAACTGTTCCACTATCATATCCATCAAGTGTTTTAATGATTCACGTGAAATGTTCATTTTTTTTCCATGCTGAAAAGGCAAACCAAGATCTCTTTGAAATAATGCCACACTTTTCATCAGGAAATACAAATGCTGCCATTAGTTAGATCAGTTGGAAATAAGTAGCTAGACAGAGATTCAAAAACTACATCGCTATATCTCACTGATAATCATTATTAAACATCCAGGTCACTGAATAAAATTGTACTCACTCCAGCCAAAGAAGGGCGGCAGACTCCAGCCCACTGAATAGAGCCAGGCAACAGCCACAGTGGTGAATGCTTTCTTACGAGACATCACCCCGAGGGAAGCCAGAGGCCTGGTGATCACCACGTACCGGTCCACTGCAATCACCATCAGTGTAATCATACTGCAGATACCGAAGAGAGCTCCACAGAAGGCGTACAGCTCACAACCTTGGTAGGAAATGTCAACATGTGCTCATGTTAATACTGACCACATCTGATTGTATAATCACAAATAATTGTAGTAAAAACTACAGTGATAGCAGACAAAGTGGTTAAAACTCTAACTGCAATGTTTAGTTAGGTTTAGCTTTCTATTCCTAAGGGGAACTTTTTTGCTGGTTGACCATTTGAGATCTATGCTTCATAGTCTATACAATTGGACTTCTTAGAGTCAAGTGACAAAAACTGTATTCTTCAATTACCACGTGAGGCTTGCTCCCTGTTGAAATTTCCAGCTATTAATAATCCAAAAAGCATGGTACAAGTAGGAAAAGAGCTAAAAGCTCTGCAGCTTCATAACATGCAAAGTGTTCAGTTCCCTTTTTATAAATGTATAGCACCAATTTGCAACACAAGTTCCTTTACAGTGCTTTATCTTATATAGGCCCTATAGTGAACCCTATGAAGAAGAACTTTGCAACAGTGGGAAGGAAGAACTTCCACATCACAACCTAGCCATGAGGACTGCAAACAGATGTACCGCTCGTGACGGTCTCGAGGCAGAATAAATGGAGAGAGTTGCACCAGGAAGAACATTTGGTATAAAATAATTGCCAAATCAAAAATAGCCATTATCATGCAGGCATTGTTGTGTTAGCAATGACAGACACGAGTGCTGTTGACCGGCAAGGTGCTTGTTGTAACTAGGATACTGCTGAGTAAAGAGAAAGAGGAGATAGCGTGTTTGAAGGCAGGCTGGAGGAAAAAAGGAAGAGCACAGGGAAGGTTTTTGGATGTTGTGAAGGAGGACGTACAGAGCGTATGAAGGAATAGGGTGAGATGGAGGCAGGTGATTGATTGGTGATGGAGCAGGTGAAAGATAAGGAATGTCTTAAGGGTCGCTATGACTAACAAGTGGATACCAACACAAGCAGCAGTAGGTAGTAAGGGAACCTCACAAACAGGTGGTTGACATCATGATGGCTATTTCCATCTATTATGTACAGTTTGTTGTCACATGCAGCGTTAGCATGAACTTCATTGACATAGTTTTTCGATCCTTTTTTTTTTCAATTATCACAGTAAAAAAAGACCCAAAACAGTTTATTTAAATAATTTGATTGGCACTTAATTTCATGCTACATTTCGAAGTATAATGAGATAAATGAGATATGAAATGCTGGAAAAGAGCTCTAGGTTAGCGATTACAGTTAACATCATTTGCAGACAAGTGTATGTGGTGAATTAGAAATGAGAGAAAATGTGAGGGAAATAGAAAGCAGGGAGTGTGAAACCTAATGTTTATGTAATGAAAAATGTGTCGGAATATTTTAACATGCTGTCTTTTTTTAGAGAGACACATTGTTGGCATGTTTACACTTAATGTATCCATGAGGAAATCTAATAGATACACTTGTGGAAATATATTCATGCAGATGACACGCATGACAAACGACAAGCATTCACTCATCATTTCATCAGCTGTTTTTCCTCCAGGCTGTAGTTTTGTAATTACCATTGACCTGTCACACGTCATATAATCACAACATCAAGTCCAAGCATATGACAAACTCTGTGTTGGCTTTGTGATGAAACTCAAACAAATGCAGGCGATTAAGGCAGTTTAATATAGTGTACATCAACACATCTGTGTGTGTGCGTGTGTTCAAAAGCCAAATTTGCTGAAGCTAATAAATTCCAGACTGGTTCACAATAAACAGCAGATGTTTTCTGAAGAAGAACAATATTTTTAAGTCCTGAGGCATTTGCTGTAACAACAATGCTGAGAGCATAGTGAAGTCCAAATGCTTTATAAGAGGGGAAAAAATTTATGAGATTGTTTTTATGCAAAATGTGAAAATATGCAATAAAAACAGACATTTAAATCTAAAAACAAAATAATAAAAATTGTCATTTGCATATGGTAGATAAGTTAAACTACAACGTCCAGTGAATATCCAGAAGAAGAAAAAGTATGGCATGTGAAAGCATCAGATTCATTAGAACCAAGGTGGGCAAATAAATACATTCAACAATTTTAAATGCTGAATAATCTATGATATCTAAAATGTTTTGCAGTGTTTGGAATTTGGATGGAGCTCATTTAATTATGGCATCTTGTGACACTTTATCTTTATCCATTTTCTTTGTCGCTTCACCAAATAATGTTGCAGGTGTGCAGTAGCCAATCCCTGCTGATACTGGGCGATAGCCAAGGAACACCCATCAGTCAATCATAAGGTTTCCACACAGAGAGACAGACAACAATTCACTCTAACAACCAGCCAACAGTCCATCAAATGTAAAACCTGCTTGCTTTGAGTTTCACTTCATTTGCTCTTCTTGTTTTCATTTGATTTTTTTCCCTAGCAGCTTATTTATATCACAGGATACTCAAATCAAAATATACCATCAGTCACATTTTTCATATTTCTCATATTTAAGCCCCTGGATTCATTCATTCATTCATGTATAAAAACATGTCACAAACACCAGTAAAAGCTATTAAATCGATAACAAGAAACTGAAAAGCCTTGATAGCTGTATAGGATCAGTCTTTGTGAAGCAGTTTTAAACTTCAGGTGATAGCTACATAGCCCTAAACTATAGCGACTCTACACCCACACTTGTGGGTAAATGTGTTAAAAATACCACCCAGTTTGAATGTTATCGATCTATTGACTGACACAAGTAGGTGGTCTCCTACAATCTTGTGAAAAACCAAGAACACCCCATGAATTAGCTGAAACACCTTTAACAGCAATAACTTGAAGTGATTGTTTTCTGTATAACTTTATTAATCTCTCACATCGCTGGTAAGGAATTTTAGCCCGTTTGTTTTCATGGGGTTTGCATTTGTCTATTCACTGCTCTCTTAAGGTTCTGCCACAACACTTCAGTCTGGTTACTGGTGCTGACTGTTAACTGTTATGACCAAACATCATTACTTTGGTATCATCTGTCCAAACAACATTGAAGACTTGTGGTTTGCTTAGTGGCAAACACTCAGCATGTTATCGTGTGCAAGAAATTAAATGTGCTATTGTTTCTAACATTTTGAATGTTGCATTTGAAAGCTTGTCAATGAATGTGTGTCAAATATAAACATACTGGAATAATATGGGTAACTTCAACCTCTGTGGTCTTCTAGTAAATCAAATCAAATCTATGTGACATCATTTCATCAGTGGGGCAGTGTTTGCCTCACAGCAAGCAGGTCCTGGATTTAAATCCAGCAGCTGGCTGGGGTCACATTATCCATGGGCCTGTGTGGGTTCCTCCTGCTTGTTAGACACATTGGTTACTCAGTGTCTGTGTCTCTATCTTAGATCTTTCTTAGTGATAGACTAGTGAGCTGTCCAGGGAGTACCCTGCCTCTCAGCCCAGGATGGGCAGGGTACCACATTGCTACCCTGACAAGCGATTAAGAAAATGAATTAATAGATGACATCATTTCATTGTGTATAATTGTTGCCTGAACTGAAGAAACCAGATGGTCACTAAAGTTTATTCTTTGAGGAAAATCAATGTCCCTGCAATAGACAGACTGACAGATCATCCACCTAACCTCCTAAAACTGCCACTCACAGAATCCCTAGAGCAGAGGTTGGCAACCCATGGCTCTTTAACAGCTAAAGAGCCACATGCAGCTTGCAAACAACAGATTACAATTCGGGCTAACCCTAACGCTATTAATAAATGTACTCCATGTATTAATTTAACCTCTCCCAATTACATCTGTCATGCATCTGCCCTAAGGCACAGAAAAATCCCATTATTAATTAATGTATTGAGATTTTGTTTAAAGGTACAGTGTGTAACATCTTGCCACTAGATGTCAGTACATTACAGATTGCACCCAAAATAAAAACAGCTTTCTTACCTCTCCCAGGTCAAATGCATAATCTTAGCAACTGTGTCTGCTGTGGGACAAACACCTCTAGCCATTGTTCATCTGCAGTGAGTGTAGGTTTTTGGGCCACTGTTTACTTCAGCTATCAATATGTGTTCCGGTATATTTACTTCAGAGGAGACTATAAAACCTTTTGAAAGCAATCTGATATGAGCTGATGTATCAGTGAAGCTCACTTCTGACCAGTGACACCAATCCTGAGATGAGTTGTTGAGTATATTTGACACTGTTAGCCAGCTTTCTTTGAAGTGGATCTAACATTGATGGACTCTGGCTTGCAGCAAATAAACTCTCAATGATGTGAGAATGTAATAAAATTATTTATGTGTTTATCAGATGGAAAATGTAATCTTTGGGACACTCAAGCCTAACATTAGCTTTTATATTTTCTTTAGCTTATAACCAGCTGTTGTTGTTTAGCTGGCTTGTTGTTAGCTTTCTGCTGACAATATGTAATTGCAAAAATATTGAGAACAAATAAGCATGTTCATGCACATTGTCATGTCTTAAAACCCTGATTTAAATTCAAGAGATGAGGCTTAAGCTGACGAGAAAGAGGATGAGGAAGAAGAGAGTGCAATGGTGGGGGAGGAAATAACCGTGATGAGAAAGCGATGATGAAACTATACATGTAAAAATGTCAAAAACTCATATACAGTTTAACAGAGCTATCTGTAATCTTTAAAATAAAATAAACGTATTAAGTGTTCAATGTATGTGGTCGATTCTCTAGCCACATACATAAAACATTATTACCAAAAAATGTCCACCTCACTATATTTAAGATGATGGGGCAACGATTTGGCTTCAACAAACAGGTGCTCACTCATATGTATTTTTAATGGATTCATTTTATTTTATTTTAGAACACATTAGGTTTAATTTTACATGGATATTCTATTCACGTGAAATTATCTTAAAAAATGACTTACTGCACCTTAAAAAAAACACACATAAATTGCAAGACTCGGTTCACTTGCTTTATTTTTTCATTTCATAATCTGAATCTTGTTCTGTCTTTTACAAAGGATAACTGGGTAGGAGGATGGCCAAGGCTAGAATTTAAAAAAAAGGAAGCAAACGCCCCCCTGCAGTAACCACCGCTGAGACTTGAGCTCCAGCTCTGACAGCCATTGGCTGTCTTCATCAAGGTCAGGACACCTCCTGAAGGCGCCTCGACTACCAGTGTTTGATCAGTGGAGTGTGTTGCCTCTTTAAAAACCTCTCAATACGACATCTGCTAATGAATGATACCTCCCTCCGAATGCATTCATGTAAAACACGCTATCATCCTGCACATCTGATTATGAGTAACCCTACTGCACAGTGTTTTTTATTTTAAACTGTGACAGAAAAGCAATCATACGGGGTGACAGCTGTGTTTCTGTGTGTGTATCTGTGTGAGAACATTCACTGAACTGTATGTCACAATGAAAAGGTTAAGGTTACAGGTGGAATTCAAAGTGTGCGTGCCTGCACATATAAAAGACTGTTTAAAGTCTGTAAAGTCTGTAAGTGCAACATGTTACGTAATTGAGTTAAAAATGTTAAGCTTTGTATGTGCACAGTGTTGCACCTTTCTTCCCAAAGATCCAGTGTTTGTGCATGCTGTTGATGAAGAAGATGGGCGTCTGCGTGAGACACATGAGGAAGTCTGTGACTGCCAGATTAATAATGAAAATGTTGGATGGTGTCCTCAGGCTTCGGCTCCTGCATACAAACATAAAGCTGTCATGCTTAATGAACTGGGAATAAATAAGTCACAACATATTCTATTATCAGAGAGCTATGCAAAAGTAACTGTGGGACATTCATTTAAATCAGTCACATAAGCAGAAAAAAGAAATACCTGCAAAAAGCATATATGACCAGGAAGTTTCCCAGCAAGCCTGTGATGCCTACAGCAAGGATGACAACACCAATAGTGTAGTGAGCGTGGTCTGGAACATCTACGGTTGGAAATGGGTAGTCTCTGACCATGGAACCCTGCAACAGGACAACAGGACAACAGGAAGCAATTGCTTTTAATTCATGAAAGGACAGTGAAGAATTCAAAATCTAAAGAAAAACTGAAAAAGAAAAGGAAAATAATAATTATTGTAGTAATTGGGATGATTTAAATCTCATTAAATCTTAAATGGAGAGGAATAGAAGCTTGCAGTGGAAAGGAAAACAAAACAAATACTCATGTAAAAAACGGGCTTAAGCTGTTATTCAGCTGTAATTAATATAGACAACTATGTATACAGTAGGTCTTGAGCCACCCCTCATTTAAAAAAAAAAATTGCTAGAAAGGAGGAAATGGGCACAAAATGTGCGAAATACATTTTTGGTACGACCACCTACATTTTTAAACACAGGCTGAAATCTTTAAAGTTTTCTTTTCATTTCTTTAAGAAGTCTTCACGAACAGTTGCCAAGGTTACTTGAAAGCTCTTCTTTGGATGTTGGCTGCCTTTTGTTCCATTCTCTGTCAAGACGATCCCACAATGCTTCAAAAATGTTTAGGTCCGGGCTCTGAGGTGGCCACGCTTGACTGATAGTGTTCTATTGTGTGTGTGTGTGTGTGTGTGTGTGTGTGTGTGTGTGTGTGTGTGTGTGTGTGTGTGTGTGTGTGTGTGTGTATGTGTGTTTCTTTTTCTTATACTTTTACTGCATTGGTAGAAAGTCATTGTCATGTTAAAAAAATGAAGCCATAACACTTCTTTCCAAATCGTATTGCATGGTTGATCAAAATGTTGCTGCACCCTTTTTTTGTTCACAATTACATAGATTTTGACAAAGATCCCCAACACCACTGATTGAAATGCAGCCACACACCATGACAGAGCTTCCAGCGTGTTTTACATATGGCTGCAGACACTCAGTGTACATATTGGCAACAATTTGGACTAAACATCTGTTCAAATTGTTGATTTTTATTGATAAAAAGTCAGTGTTGCCACTATTTTTCAGTCCAGTTCTTATGTAGTTTGGCATATCTCCATCTTTTCTCCCTTTATCTCTTTTAAAGACGAACTGGTTGACAGTATCTCTTTTACTGAAACCATTTCTGGTGAGGCTTCAGTGAACAGTAGATGGATCAGCTGAGGGGCCAGATATCCGCTGTTAAGTCCTTGCTAGATGTTTTTCCTATTTATTAAGAACGTGACTTTTAGATGCTGTTCACCTGCTGTAGATAGTTTTTTCTTCTTCTTCTTGTTCTTTTGTACTCCACTTCTCTAGCTGCCTTCATTCTTTAAAGGACACACTGCACACCATGCTGACATATGCACCAAAAGGGAATTACTTTTCTTGTGCAAAAATACAATTTTATGCCCGTTGAACTGTTATCGTTTGCAGGTTACGGAACCAAATGCAGACATAGGAGACAGGTGGAATAAACAAAAAGCACACCTTCATTGGTGGATAAAAGTTCAATAATGAAGTCCATAAACACATAAACTCCTATAAATCCAGCAAGAAAAGTGACCCAAAGTAGCACACTGGGAGACTAAACAGATGACTTAACAAAGGACTAAATAAAGGACTAAAGGATGATGTAGTTGTCACACACAAAGAGCCAATCAAGGGAATGAACCACAGCTGAGGGGAAAACACAGGTGCACACAATCAGCACAGTCTCAGGGGAAGATGTGAGACTGAATACAATACATAAGAAAACTAGACAGCAAAGTGAAACAGGAAGTGAGTAACAACAATTAAATCAAAAAACTTGGACACAAAGGTAAACTTGACACGGGGGTCCTGCCCTAATTGATATGACTGTTGGGATTCTGTTTTGCTATGACGGGCCATCAGAGTTTAATCAACAAATACCTTAATTGAATTCTGTATATCAATAAATCATGTTCAGTTTCTTCTACTGATCGCTCCTTATTGAACTTTAATATAATCAAGAACTGAAACTAAGAACCTAAAATTGCTGAATCACAGGCCATGACACAAATTACTATATCTTTGCTATTCATGACAGATTCAACCTGATAGTGTGTGTGTGTGTGTGTGTGTGTGTGTGTGTGTGTGTGTGTGTGTGTGTGTGTGTGTGTGTGTGTGCGCAAAACGTGAGTTAAGTGCCTTTCTTTCTTTCTTTCTTAAATAATGCATAGGTCAGTGCTAAATGACTTTAAAAAAATAAAATGTATTCCTCTGAAAGTGGTCAGCTATGTGGACTAGACTAAAAGTGGGTGGAAAAGCAGTTTTGGTCAAATCCATGATTCAGTTCATGCCACGGTTGGCTATGATTTGGTCAGTACTAAGTACCTTAACTGATAACATTGCATTTGCACTTATTAGCAGGCAAATTTGTCAGTGCATCTTCAAAACTGGATGCACTTTTAACGAGATGCAATCTTATTACAGTTGCTAACATTCAGCAGGGCTGCAGAATTTGTGCAGTTTTGTACAAGAAGCCCTTTTATCTATATTAAAATACATTACATTGAGTCCTAAGGTTTAAAGTCAAATACAAAGAATCAATTTAAAGAAAGTGCCACAAATTTATCCCTAAAAGATGCACTTAGTTATATTCAACCACTTGCCATTTTTAATGAACTGAAGTAAACCAAGGTTGGGTTTTGGGGGGTTTTTGTTGTTGTTTTTTTTTTTTTTACCTCAGAAGAAGAAGTTGCGTGTTAATGAAAGGTTTTCATTTGACAGCACCTTATTTTTTCTGAGACGCTCCACAGCTCCACTTCAGAATTCATATCAGAAATCCTTACACACCCGCCTGCATGAACACTTCCCTTTTGACTCTCCCTGTGTTTCTTTTAGACAGATGCACACCCACCCACACACATGCACACGGTCCCCAGAACTAGCTCTGCTGAACTAAATCTTCCTCAGCTGCCCTACCGGTCAACTGGAACACGCATATCTTTTTCATTAATCCTGGATGCCACATTTAAGTGTGCATCTGTTTTTTTTCTGCTTATTTGACATCTGTTTCAGCTGTTTTTTGTTTGGTTTTTTGCAGAGTCACAAGCTCTTGTTTTTAAATGGAGGAACAGTAGAGTGAGAAAATTGAGGCACAGTTATGGAGGCTAATGAGTGAAAATGTGGTGGAAAATGAAGTTTGCATGCATGCATGATGCTGTCATGAGGGATGCGTTGGATAACACAGTTCAGTTTTTCTCTGCTGGATCTGCTTCTCCTCCATGGCCACTGATGATTCCCAATTTGCATAATTTCTCACCTTCCTGACTTTTCCTACAAATCTCTCAATCACTCCTTTCTTTCCCTCTGATGTCCTCTGATGTCACCATTCTCCCAGTTTGAGCAGCTTAGGACCAGATTAATGCCGATCACATGACGAGGAGGAAGGAAGGAAACAGCGAGCTGCATAGCACGGAAGGCTCCTCGTCCTCTATGCATTTTCCTACGAGACTTACAGACTAAAATGTTATCTTTATACTCTTGATAGTTAATATGTCTGTGAACGCATACTAAAGCCAGACGCACCAGCATCGCTGAGTTTTTCCTCATCGCTGAAAAACAGCTAATACAAATGTAGTGGTCTAGTGACTGTTTAATGAACAGTGAGATAAGACAGGCAAAGAAAAATAAATGAAGTGAAGCATAAAATTAAGATAAGGGATATATGAGATTGTGAGAGACATCGAAGAAGAGGAACACGAAGAAGAAAAATTATAGGAGTTGAATCTGAATGAAATTAAGACATTTCTTTTGTTTTTAATAATAATAAAAATAAGAAGAACATAGATGCTCATATTTATATCAGTATTTGTTTTATTCTGATTGGGCGCTCCATACAAACAAAATGTTTGAACAGCAGGTGGGTGGAGCTGCTGTGCTCACAGACAGAGCTGTGTGCTCCAGATGACCATATTAGGGATATACCCTCTCTTTGACAATGAGCGAAGAGTAGAAAAAACTGAGCTCTGAAGCATGAGCTTTTGGCTCACACCGATTACTTACAAATGCTAACCTCAATTTTGAAGATTTGTTTAATTTGAAAATGTGAAGTTGTAACAGTCTGTACTGACAAAAATAAGAAAAAGCACTGTAGGTCCCTTTTAAATTTCTGTAAACATAAAGAGTTTTCAAGCTCAGTATCTTCCCCACACACATGCACAGGCACTGATGAGTCTGTGTGCAAAAATTATTAAATCAACATCCCTCTGATGCAGCCATATATGATAAACATAACTGCAGGCGATTCTATGTTTTTATTAAAAACAATTCTGTAGCCACTCAGATATCAGTGAGCTATAGACTTCTGCACATATTAGGAAATAGGAACCATCTCTTATATTTAAAGAGGATCTTATAGTCAGTTCTATACTATAAGTTCATCTTTAATCAACTGCCTTTGATGCTTTTGTTTAGCAGTTCAGAAAAACAATATTGGCATAATCCCTTAAAAGATTTTTTCTGTGAGTAAAATATCTGGGTGAAATCTGGTTGTCAGGAATTAATAAAAGATCATCTAAGAAAATTAGTTATTGGATTTTGTTTTGTGTTGATGTTAGTGCACTGATGTGTGTTGGACATTCACAACCACAACTGACCAACAGGCTGCTGCAAGGAACGTCCATCCAGTTTTTAAAAAATATGTTAAGGTTGTATATTTTCACAATTAAAACCTCATATTCTGGATTTATTCTAGGGCTTAGTTGACTTAACTTTAATCATGTCCTGTCACTCCCATATCTACTGAATGCAAACATAAACAAATAATCAGTAACTGCAATCCAGCAGCCTATTCTATCTCTTTTAAGTGGTAATAGCCTTTTTTCCTTCAGTTGTTCTGAGGCTCAACGGGATTGATAAATGCTGCAGTAACTGCTCAGCTGATTATCTGCTCACTGAATCTGCCACACCTCAAGAGCAAGTTGTTAATCAGCCTATCAGCATGTTGGCAGAGAAAAGGTTGTCTGCGTTTTCAGAGGCAAACTCTTGTGTTTACCAGGTATCAAAAGGCCACCCACTCACTCATGCTCTATCATAGTCTCCTTTTTAAGACACAAAGCCACATGCACGTATCATATCAGCACTCACACGAGCTGTGCTCAAATGTATGTGCATCCATGCGCACTAACACGCATGGACATTTTAAACTGGCTTATGTCCTTGTAGAGATTGCGGATTAGATGGATAATTAACAAAATGCCACAAACAGTGGAAAGAAGAAAAGAGAATCCTAGAGAGGAAGATCAAAATGAAAACCACATTTTTATCTGGAGCAGGAGATCCCATCTGTTTCTCCAGAAGCTACCCCCAGGCACGGCTCTGTTATCAGCTTTTCCCAGCACTCCCGTGAACACCAGACCACATAAATACAGTGGTTAAAGCCTGCAAGTCTGAGCTTCAAATTCAGAATCCAAACTATACCATTCCCACTTGTTGAACTACATCCAGTGTATCACTTCACCCATGTGTTTCTCAGTACATCTTTAAATCTCCTTTTATAAATCATTCTTAGTCAAGGTCAAAATGGGCTCATTTGGGGCAAAGTTAAACAGTATCTTGTGTTCTATATTCAGTACACACAGATCGTCTAGACGATCACGATGCTACAGATCTGTTTAAAGGGATTTCTTGGATGCGGTGGGTAAACTAATCCTACTCCAGAGAGGGGAGACAAAGAGAAATAGAATCTGATATATACTTGAGGCTGGGTAATACTTTCCAGCTTGAAAATAACTGTAAATAAGGTAACAGAGGATGACAGCGAGGTGTGGACGACTTTAAAACAAATTTCTAAAGCAATTACAAGAAAACAATTAAAATCACTTATCGGTTTGTTTCCATGTGCCACTGTGCGGACAGAATTTACAAAAAAAAACCCCAAAAAAACAGTAAAGTTACGTTAAGTCACCTGGAATATTAAAGAACTGTTATTAGTTATTAAGTGGATGATGTCCCTGCAAACTGGTATATGAGGACTATCATAAGAAAACTACACGAGGAGCAGGTTAAAATTGATTCGCGCTCTCACCACAGAAGTTAAACCCTAAATACACCCACAGCATCTCTTTACAGCCTCAGCGGAGCAAGCCGGAGAACCACCGGTGATGACGGGATTTGCGCTGCGCTCCTGCTTTCATTCAGGTCCCGCGCTGAATGAACAGAGCGCAGATACGCATGCATGGGGAGGATGCCGCGATTCATTCATTCACAGAGAGGTGACACCTCGCGCACTCTCACTCTCAAACATCTCACGTTTTCTGAATGAAAAAAATAGCGAGTTCGTTTGCCCGTTTTTTCCCCATTTGGGTGGGTTGGTTCACATTTTCGCCTCCTTTACGCATCGATGCAACGCGCAGGGGCTCTCCAGTACAGTCGAGGGATAGTCATTTAAACAAGAAAGGAGAAATCAAGAGTTGTAGCGCGATACTTACAGTTGTAGCCATCGATGAAAGCTCCATGGGCCGGCGAGGGCTGATGGAGGTGATATTCCAGGGTGTACGGGAAGTCGGGTCCGGTGTCGGGAACACCGGTCCAATTAGGAGCTTAGAATCCATTAAAGATCCAGGGTGGTTAATGGAAAAAATAAAGATGTGTGTGTGTGATAAAGTGGAATTGTCAACTGCTGATTCTATATATGAGGTGGTCTAAGAGTCTAAGTGGCCAGTCATTATTCCTACCCTGCTTTCATATCCCACTCTAACAGAAATGTGCTGTTAGTACAGCAGCTGTTGATAGGGTGGGAAAGACCTGCTCTCTCTCTATCTGTGCGTGTGTCTCGCCCAATCCCTTCCCGGGATTGCCTCGGAGTGTGTCAGTGGGTCTGCATATGTACAGGAACACAAGCGGGCTTTAGTTTTTGTTTGTTTATTTAACTTCGAGGAATGAGTGAAGTAGTGTTTCTCCAGATTTGCTTGTTTGCACAGCTTCTCTTCCTACTCCCTCCTGGGTTGGAATTATTATATGTCGTTCCTACTGGTAAGAGTTAAAGTAAGAAAAAACAAAAAGAAGAATTATTCACTAGATTGTTAGCTGCCTCCTCCACATATGGCGTTGAATGGTCATTTATTGCTTTTCTTGTTGGGGAGAACCAAGTTTTATGTTGGCTAGCTACAGCTCGCAAAATACATGCATTTAGGTAATATTAAGTAAAAATCTGTATTTATTGCGTTGCTGAGAAATGATTCATTGTGAATGACCCAATTGCAAACACTAAAGAATGAAGGGATACATTAATCGATGAGGAAAAGAAAAATGTATTTGTGTTGATCTTGTTAGATTTTCATTCTAATGTTGTACTTGTAAAGGAAGTGAAGTTAAAAAAAAAACACAAAAATGAAGTATTAAAGAAATATGATGACTTAGAAAGATTTTGGGACTGCCTCTTAATCTTCTCATTTTTGTGTCCAATCCTACTGTGAATCACACTTGGAATTGTTTGGATTTACTGGCTGGTTGGTTTCCTGTAAGCACATTCCTGTGCACTTGGGAAATGGTGAACTAAGGAGGTGTATTGCTGTCATTAGCCTACTTAGCTATGACTCACAGATCATTGTTTCAAGAAATATTTGTAAATTTCAATTTTATAAAGAAAGCGATTGGAGGCTTGCTCTGCAGTTGCTTCAAAGTCTCTTCATTGAAGCCTTTTAGCTTTATTTTGCTATAAAGCTATATTTTTTATTTTATTTTACTAATGTCACTAAAAGAGTTGTTGTTCAAGTCTTGAGCTGAAAGATGAAGCCAGTGCGGAAACCCCAAAAGCTGAAGTTTGTCCAATGGCCATTTGAGGGTAGCGCTAAAAGTAGGTGCATTCACACAGAAACGGCCCTAACCAATCTGGCGCCCTAGGCAAGATTTTAGGTGCCCCCCCCCCTACATCAGCAGTGTAGTGTAATGTTGTAACAAATAATATTTCTATTAAATAAGCTTTACTTTGCATTTTAATTAACGTGGGATTATTTTTTGTATTTAGAAATAATAGTACCAACTTTTTTTTTTTTTCAACATTTGTGGCACTGGCGTGGCGCCCCCTGATGGACGGCGCCCTTAGCATTTGCCTATACGGCCTATGCCACGGGCCGGCCCTGCATTCACACAAAGTATAACATTAAAATGCCCAAATACCATTTAAACCAGTCTTGATCTCTGTAAATAGTTTCTCTCTGAGTGTAACTGTTAAGCTTTGGATTGTGGCCATGTGCATGGCTGCCACTGTGGCAACACCTAGCTGTCTACTATTGGCTTCTGCTAATTCAAGTCAATGAACTGTGCCACTCAGCTGCAGTTACTTGTGCTTTTGGGATCATTTTACTGGAATTATTATACATTATAGAGACAATATGTGATTTTTGGTGTGTGCACTGTACCCATATAGTTTAGCCAGTGGTATTTATTGACTTGGCATGCAAAGCAAGCAGTGCTTGTCCAGTGACATCTAGTAGTAGATCAAAAGAAGTTAAAAACAAAGTGAAAGCAATCTCTGTCCTTCCATGTCAAACAGCATTCTTTCCCACATGCTTCTCTCATTGCCTGTTTGTGGCATCTATTAAATTATTAATTGTGACCAAAGATGAATATTCACTCTGCAAGTAAACAGGCGCTTTGTGATTTATCACCTTAACAAATACGTTTCTTATTACTAACATGTGTCATGCAGAGGAATTAGAGTATGAAAAAGGCTTTAATAAATCCTTTACCAGGTTAAGAAAGAAAGCTTTGATGATGGAGTGGGGATGACTCCAGCCATGTCTGATTGGTGCAACTCCCACCATGGTCAGTAATGCTAGTCATACCTCAGATGCACAGTATGAACCAACATGGTGGTGGACAAATGCCACTTTTGAGGCTTTAAAATGCGGCATCTAGAAATCAACAAGTGATGCTAACTGTTTTTATGATATCTGGTGTTCTCCCACTGTTTGGTTTGTCTTCCATTTGTTGGTGGTGTCAGTGTCTGCCTTATGAGTCATGACAAATAGTAGGAAAGATGTAGCTATCACCAAAATTTACCAATTTATTACCCAAAACAGCAAAAAAGCAGAAGCCACAATGACTTCATGCAGTGTGTTTATTGGGGTTGCAGTGTGCTAAATGAGTTAAATGAGTGTTTGAATGTTCAGCATGTGTTGTGAAGTATTACTAGCTGCACTAATTAACTCTTCGTATCAGGAACCTGCAAGACAGCATTTAAGAACAAACAGGGGGAAGCATAGATCAGGCTCAGTGAAGGCAGAGCGCTATCACACTGGACAGAGTGAACAAAAACTGTATAAACCAACGTATCTGTAAGATCACTTTTTAGATATTCATAATAGCTGATAAATCTGGAAGCCAAAATTTAGATTGCTCAACAACAAAATGTAACAGTTGTGGTACTGATGGGAAGACAGATGAAGCTCTGAGAAAG
Source organism: Pundamilia nyererei (assembly GCF_000239375.1). Taxonomy (NCBI): domain Eukaryota; kingdom Metazoa; phylum Chordata; class Actinopteri; order Cichliformes; family Cichlidae; genus Pundamilia; species Pundamilia nyererei. Next base: position 560,886 of record NW_005187654.1, on the reverse strand, counting down.
GTCAGGGGTGCACTGATTTGTCTGTCTTATGATTCCTGGGAAGGTAATGTTGGTTAGCAGTGATACTACAGCGGTAAAGACCGATACATTTACCATGCAGGAGCATGTTTGGTCTCGTCTGCACCAGCTCCGGGGTGAACAATAAAGCATTCATTGCATCTCTGCTGATCCAAGATGACATTTAGGGGAAAACAGTCTCAGGAAAGGGAAAGAAACTCTCGAGTGTTTCTTCGAATTTGTCAAGAGATTCTTCATGTGAAACCCTTCCTCCCTTTGTTCTCTTTACCTCAACTGCCCTTTTTGCCTTTGGACTTGTTTTTAATTTTTTTTAGCACATTAAGGCAGACTAAATCCTGCCCCTGTAACCCATTTTAACATTTATATAACTGTCTTTGCTGCGGTCTTTACTTCTCAACAATAACATGTTGAAAATACTTATAAAAAGCCCTTTAATGCTCTATAATACACCATAAGTGCCCCTTTAACTGTCTTAACCCTACTTACGTTAACTCCCCTCTGTTATACCACAATCTTGTATGTGAAGAGTATCTACCACCTCTCTCGGGTCGGACGTCTGTGGCTTGAGGGCATCATGCTTTATACATTTCTGTATCTTTCTTTGCAACCAAGTGTCCACACACATTCATACAACATACAAGTTTAGGGTTTCAAGATGTTTAAACATTTTACTTCTGTCTTCTAGACTTTGCACTGAACTTTCTAACAAATAAACTCATCCTTCCTGCATACTTGCTGTTTATTTTGAGTTTATGTGTACCGTGTGTATTTATGAGAGTGTATTTGAGGCCCTCTGGCTGCTGTAACACCCACAGAATCATTGGTCCCATGATTCAGAGTACTGGCTGATATTAAGAGGATCAGAATGTGGGTCTGGACTCACACAACAGTAGCATTATACAAATAACACATTTAATACACAGGCCTAAACAGTACTGCTCTGTGTGGCATGATCCTTGCCCTTCCTCCCTCTCTTGCTCAGTCCTGCTCAGGTTATACAGGTTATTCTTTCTCCACGTCATCCATTAGGTTCCTCACATGCAAAAAGACATTAGGTTACATTAAAATGACCTGGTTTTAGATCAGGCAACCCATTGTATCCAGGATATTGCATATATTACATATTTGCTTGTTGTTTTACATGTAAATAAACAACATATCAGTTTTGACAACCACAAAATCCTATTAGGCAGCATCCAGTGAAAGTAAACCTAACTCAGTACATTGCAAATAAGCAAACACAAATAATTTAACTGCTAGTGCAACAATAAGCTAAAGTATAAACATAAGCTCCCTCAATGAATTACAACCTTATCGTGATAGAGGGGTTTATGCATTCCAGTAATCCAAGGAGCTCTGCTGTTATTTGGCCTTTATAGGGTCTTTCAAGGCAAACTGGTCCTGAGTGGTGGGCAAGACAAAGAGTGATGCTAAATCAAAGCAATTTGCTGGACAGCATTGGCGTACCCACACATATAGTGATGGTGCACTGGGAACCACTGGCAGATACCCCCATGGAGACTGGGGACACTAAGTCTGAGTGTGCCATGTTCCACACCTCCATTGCTGAGATGGCTGCAAGAGTTGTGGCTTCAAGGTTGGTGGTGCCTTTTGTGGCGGTAATCTTAGAACCAGATAGTAGACACTGGAGGTAAAGAATGAGACTTGTTGGGGTTGGTTAGCCCGTGAGACTCCAATGGCTGCTGACAGGTGCTCCCAGTGGAGAGCGAGTCTGGCAGTGGCTGATGCAAAAACACAGGTGTGGGAGGAGTTTGGTGAGACCATGGAATAAGACTTTTGGCTAGTCTCAAAAAGATTCTCATAAAACATTAGAAAAATCAAGAGGGTGAAGTGACACTCTACTCATACTCTATACAGTGGTAGTGGGATTCTGCTGCCCTCAACTGAGGATATAGTCAGGCAGTGGAAGTAACACTTCCAGGATCTCCTCAGTCCCACTGTCATCCATTCTGTAATGGAAGCAGAGTCTAAGGACATGGGGCATGACTGATTAGTTAAAAAAGTGCTCAGTGGCAAAGAGGTTCATCCTTAGCTCGACCTTGATCAGGTGGTAGCTTCCAGCTTGCACAGGAGTGGCTCAAGCAATGAGAATCTGCACTTTCACCTTGACCAAGGCTCTCGTGTGGAAAAGGCTGAAATGTCCACTCTGAGTCTGGGACGAGTTACTACACCAAGTGAATGAGTTTAAATATCTTGTGGTCTTGTTCATGAGTGAGGAGAGAATGGAGCATCAGATTGACAAATGGATTGGTGCAACATCAGGAGTGACGCTTTACTGATTTGCTGTGGTAAAGAGAGAGCTGAGCGTAAATACAAAGCTATCAATTCAATGGCTGAGGTATGTTCCTACCCTCACCTATAATCACAAGCTCTAGGTAGCGACTGAAAGAATGGGGTCACAGAAACAAGTATAAATTAATTTCTTTTGAAAGGTGGCTGGGCTGTCCATTAGAAATAGGGGGAGGAGCTTGGTCATTCGAGGGACTTGGAGCAGAGCCACTGCTCCTCCAGATCATAGTGAGTCAGTTGAAGTGGTTTGAGCATCTGATTTGGATTCCTCTTGGACATCTGCTAGATAAGTTGTTTAAGGATGTCCTTCAGGGGGAAGCCCCAGGGAAGACCCAGGACTCACTGGAGAGATCATGTTTCTTGCCTAGCTTGGGAACAACTAGATTAACTGGTGCCCCCACAACCAAACCTGGATAAGCAGCGGAAAATAGATGGATAAAAATGAGCTTGTAGCAATGACCTTATTTCATTTCATAGTAAGTCAAAAAGAGTGTTTATTACCCTGGTTCAAGGTTCACTTTCTCTTTCTTGTATGAAAAATGATTAAAGATAGTTAAAGATAAAAAAATACCTCTATGTCGTAAGCACGAGAAAGAATATTCTAATCACCAAAGTTATTCTAATCCCACTTAAGGCTGGTTCCTTATGTGTTCCCCAAGTGGTTGGCGGCAGTTTGTGGAGGTTGGTTCTTGCAGGATGAAATTGGACACAAAAAAGATCTTCACCAAAATACCTCCAAGTTTGGTTGCCAGCAAATGCTAGCTAACTACTAGCTGAGCAGTAGTACAGATTGGAAGAGTATAACATAAATGGAGAAAGATTGCCTTCAAAGTAAATTCAATGCCTTTTGAAAATTCTAAATATTTCAAAGGGTGCAACTTTTAACAAACGAAGCGGTCTCCATGTGTTTGTGTCACATTTTTCACTGCAGCTCTGAGAGGAACTAGACAGTGTTTGTAGACAATCTGCCTCTTTCATTCAAACTACAACTTCAATAACATGCTAGTGACCAAGGAGGTTTTGCCAACCAGTGAATACACATTTTTCCTAGAGCCAGGTGGCTGCCAGGGGCTTACGGTCTGGTTTGCAAGCTTGTACAACTGTGACTTTAGCAATCATTTTCCCAGCGACTGCCATAAATCTCCACTTGCAATCAGTCATAGAGTACTCATTTGTTCCTTTATGATGACTGGTGGTTGCCAGATGGTCGCAGACCGGTTTCTATGCCTGTGTTACTGGGATCTTATTCGCTTTACCCCACTTGCAACAATCACCATGATTGTTGCATTTTCAAAATGGCAGACAAGTTAGCATCACATGCACAGTGGTCGCATGTCTACAGTCCATGCGTAAAACACCTCTCTTGAATTCCTTGAACACTTTTCTGGTGAGTTTATGGGGTCACTCACTCATTCTGGGTCATTCTGAATTAAAAAGTAAGTCAATTTCGGCCGTATGATGTTTTATGATGGAGGATTATCCGTAGTGTGAAACCGGTAAAGAGCTCTCATTCACAATCACAAAT
>NW_005187654.1:547136-557013 GCF_000239375.1 Pundamilia nyererei | reverse complement strand
CTAATTGTATACGAGCAAGAGACAATTGACTAACAACAGTATACAGTGCATTACAATAGTAAAATCTAGCATGACCCTTTACAGATCTGAAGGTTAAAAAAAGATTTTAGTCTATAGTTCATTTTGAGCTGGACAAAACTGCTTTTTACTTAACTTTGCATTTTATTCTTACTGTATTATTTTTCTACTGAAGCTATAGAAAGTTTATTTCTTTGTTATCACTTTAGCCTTCCTCTGCATGCTGCTTTTGAGTCCTCTCTTAATGGTACATCTTAAAAGGAAGAATTTTAAGTGCTGGGGGGAAAAGGCCTTTTTAAACCTTATTCTGGGGAAAAATCACCAAAAACCATTTCTTTATCAGACTTGACCTTCAGTTTTGTAGCTGTAGCTTACAATTATGGTTCTGGAGACAGCAGCTTCAAAATAACTGCCCAGAGGCTTCATCAAGATGACTTCAGTGTGGCGAGACTTGTTAGCTAATAACTGCCAATCAGCTTTATTTATACAATTCACAGCAACAATTGGACTATACACACCATCGAATATATGTGGTCTCCGATGGGTTTATTTCCCGTCTTTGTTTCCTTCCTGCTTTTTATAATTGGTTGCTACACTCTAATTAGTTTTATCTGTGTCCTATTTGTTCTTAGACCATATTTATAGTCCTGCTTGCTTTGACAGTCTGTCTGTTCACCAGCTGCTATTCACATCTCCATCCATACCTCCTTTTGACTTTGTTTTTACTTCCTTTAGTAAAGTCCCTTTTCTGTGTTTCATCTTTTTGTTGGATAAACTGTAGTTAGTCTTCAGTTGGGTTTTTTGCCAATTTTCTGAACCATTTTTTGCTCCCACTTTGTTTTAAGTGCCATTAAAGTTCCCTATGTCTGCCTCACCTGCTGACACCAGGTTTGGGTCCTCATTTTGATGGTGCACAGTAAGTCTGAAGTCTGTTAGTATACAGACGTCAGATGGATAAAAGGAAAAGCATTAAAGATCTATCTCCTTGAAAAACGGCAAGGATACTTCCTCCAAACTGAGTCTTTGTTGTCTCTAAGGGGCAGTTAAACACTGGTTAAAGTAAAATAAAGATTTGCTGTAAAAGGATTGAGATGCATTGAAAATTTAAACAGCTATAGATTAGGGGGGAATACATGATAAATAGAGATTCACAAACTGCCAGTGTATTAAGATAGAACAGAAGCAATGAAAAGCGCAGAGGAGTATGTGTATAAGGTCCTAAAGATCTCTTGCTTATAGTGTGTGACAAGAGACCCGATAGGATGACCAATGATCATGTGGGCCATTTAGTTCAACATATTGTACGATGGGGCTTTTGTGCAACACTGGCCTGACAGTTTGATTACTGGATGCTCTCATCTGTTTCTGTCCAACAGAGGAGCCTCCAGATGGAGAAATGAAAAATGTTTATTGCAGTGCTGAGGAGGGAGAACCACAGAGGACAATGAGCCACTTCTGTCAAACATAACCGAGCCAAATTCTGGCTGCTTCTTGACATGTTGTTCCAACCCAGTGCTTGATATTTGGAGGGCTATGGAAGAGAACCCTTCCTCCCTGTTCCCTGTTGGACCTGCTAAATTGATTCCATGGGAAATAATTTCTTTTCTCGATTCAAGAGGAAAGAAATTACAGCTCTGAGACGTCGGCGCTTGTTTACAAACTCAGAAGACAGCAACCGACACAAAACTGCAGTCAGGTGTGTTGAAAGTGCCCAAGTCTAAGGCCACACCTGAGCTTGGTGTCATTTGAAACAAGAGATCTAAAATGACTGATATTTAGAAAATCTCTCTGGGTGTGTGCATTCTTCTAAGTGTGAATGTTGGAAACAAGACATGTGGTTTAAAATGCTTTGAGTACTTGAGTAGAAAAGTGCTATATAACTACCAGTTAATTTACCTTATATAAAATCCTGATAGAAAAAATAAAGCCTCACATGTCAGTTATTTAAAAAGCCCCTATCCAAATATTAGTTAGTTTAATATCATTGGTCACGAGGACATAAAGTCTCTTTGCATTTATCAACGCTAACTCTGCCAACAAATGAAATTTAAGAAACTTTAATATCCTGGTACACATGCAAGAATTACACTACATATACATTACACTGTAATGAGCACCAGCAATGATAAGTGTCCCTCGAGCCTCACACAAAACAAATGCCGTGCTAATTCAAGGCATGGATACATTACGTGAAATAAACAAAATACAGTTGACTTCATTATTATATATGTCAACCATCCACAAGTCAAATTGCTATGACCTTTTACTGTGTATGTGCATCAGTGTAACAAAAAGTATGGCTCATATGTTTCCCACTTTGGCTTCTGATTGGCTGTTTGAGGGCAGGGGTAGGACAGTCGCCATCTTTACTATTATGCACAGGGTCAGATCTAGATCATGTGTGGGTGTGGGTATGTGGGTGCGCATTTTAATAATTAGGTGGGCAGTTTAGGTTAGAGCAGCTGTCTAAGTAACCTACAGGTTGCTCGATTGATGTCCTACCATAATACTATACAAGAATATTATTAAGAACAATTCAACATCATAACACTTATCTAACTGAAAAGTTAATAGATGCACAGAGCAGCAGCAGTAGGCACTCTTTCAGTGACCTTTAGCTAGTCAGAAATTATGTAATTGAGGGAAAATTTTGCAGACCCAGTGACCATTACATCATTACATATTAACTCAAACAAATGAAAGTGAGACAGAAAAAGCGAGGGCATCATCTAATCAGCAGAAAAGCTGCCACAACAGTTCAACCAAAGCTACACAGAAATTCAGGATGTCAACAAAAATCTCTAAACAAAGTACAAGATATTTAATAAACTGAAATATGGTGCTACTTGGCAATTCAAGAATTGCGTAATTCCTGTTTTGTGACTGCTTTTTTTTTTCCTCATTTTTGCTGCTTTATCCAATAAACATCAGTCACTGAATATGTTTAATATTGTCTGAGAACACAACCAGTAATAATCATAGTAAAACTTTTGTTTATTGCTGAAAGTTTACCACAAACTTCAAATTTTCTGCATATCCCACAAATGCTAGATTGTGAGCTACCCTTTATCTTTCACTCAGTGTACAGGCAATATATTACACAAAGAAACCGTGTTTCGGTTTGTTCGGTGATGATAAAAAATAATGGTGATAGAAAGCAGTTTTCTCTTAGGGATTCAAAAACGTCCCCTTATCCTCACAACATCTTTTTGAAACAACTTAAGCACTCGCTCATGTCAGCTTTTTTGAGCTTTAGCTGTTTGTTTGCCTCAGTGAAACACCTTTGGTGCCAGTGCACTAACACAGCTCTCCAGCAGCACCAACGTTTCCATTAGTCTGAAGGATGCAGAGCACGGAGCGTTTGTGCAGCAGCTGAAGTGAAAGGTCACCGTGGACAATGCCTTGTTGAGATGTTCAGTGCTACAGTGACATTCTTTCCTAAATGAATCATTTCTTACAGGCCTCTGTCACCTCACCTATAACAGGTTCAGCCACAGAAAGAAAGAAAGCTATCATTTATTGAATAGAGTTTCTGTGGAGCACATAATTGGACTTTGCACTAACATTGGTACAGCTGCGATCTTCCTCCTTTTCTCACTTTCTCTTTATGTGGGTGTCTTGTGCATCTGTATTTAAGCATCATACCAAAACTCATAACTGAATAATTATCAGAATAATAATAATGTATGGACAAATTGCCCTTGTTGATTTAACAGTGGCTTTGACTTTATTTAATAGCACTCTTTTATTTAAGTGTCTCCAAAATTATGAAGTTACTTACGGTAGCTACATTATTGGTGTATTGGTTTTAATTAAGTTGTTTTAAGTTGAATGGAAGGAGAGTGTTTGACTCCACAGGCCAACATCCAGGCTGTGAGGAACATGACAACAATGTTTCCCTCTAATGAGCAACAAATGAGCAGCAAAGTGAAACTATACTGCCTAAGTATATCATATTTTTTAATTTATCCCCACTTTAACAGATCATAAATTTTGTGTCTAATTGATGTATTACTGGGTCTGTTTGCTGCCTAATAAAGAACCTTTGGTGTAATTTAGCACAAATGACTTGACAGTTTTAAAGCAGTTGTAAACTTACAGTTTACAGTAAATTAATGTGCACATCCATTAACTTGGATGATGTGGTGCAAGGCTTGTACAGTTAGGGAAGTAATTATTTAATCCCCTGCTGAATTTGTATGTTTTCTTACTTACAAAGAAATGAACACTTGTTCATTTTTAGGGTAGTTTTCGATTTAATGGCGACAGCAACCCAGTTTCACGGCAAAACGTGCAATAGACACGCCAGTTCCACTGTTTCTATTTCTCCCTTTGCTTCTCTAAATGGTGAAAATATACGCATGCAGAAGTTGCAGTAACATGAGAGGGAGATATGTTATTTCAGTCCAACGTGAAAATAATCACAGGAAAGTGTTTAAACAGACATTATTGACACATTTACACATAAATACGTATTAGCCGTATAGCTTAATCACCTCCAGCGATTAAGGACCCTGGAATGCACTTCGTACATTTTTTGCCCACTACCAACTTTGTGGCTTTAAATATATTATCTCCCCCTGCCGGCAATGCAATTTCCGCATGCATGTTCACTTCACACTAATGGACACACTGGACAGGCATTTCTATTACATATTTTGGCAATATTGATTTGGAGAGAGACAGAATATAATATTCTCTCTCCATTAAAATTAAACTACTATAAAATAGACATTGTTCATTTCTTTGGATGTTACAAAAGCAAATAATTTTATTTCTCCCACTGTGTGATTAATGCTTCATTTGTATGTCTGTGATGAATTTATGTAGAGTGTATGAAGTGTTCGACACTGTTTAGTATCTGTTTTTCAATATTGGACTGCTCACTAACCCTCTTGACATTCAGCTCCATACATACTAATAAACTCAGCATTAATGATCATGTTTAGAAATGGATGCAGTCAGCTGAAAAAAAAAAGATTGCACTAACCATTTTGTTACATTTTGGGCTAATTTTTCTCTAAAATGAACCCTAATCTCAATAAACCCTCTTCAAAACTGCTACAACCCAATTATGTTTGCTGCATTGAATGTCACACTGACCCTTTTGACACTGAGCTGTGCGCATACTAATGAAATGTGTATGTTTAGACATGGACACACTGAAAAAAGCCACAGGTAAAGACAACAATGTGCACTTGACTGACTGCATTTACGTAACTCAGGGGGAAAAAATTAGATTATGACCATTTTATTACATTTTTCGTTACTTGTAACCTTATGAGTACTGGACCTGATTAGATTACTCAAAGCTTCCTGTATTTGTCAACAATTTAAGTATTGTACAAATTATGCTGCAGTGTAAATCTGCTCGCTTTCCTGCCCAGCATTAGTGAGGATTTACTAAGCAATCGTTCTGGATCCTAAATTCTGAAGTATGCAGGTCAGCATTTGCCTACAGAGAGCTGGATTTAATTTACTAATTTCTAGGGCTGATCGTAATTATCTGTGCCCCCCTTTTTTCAGAATGTTGGTATTAGATAAACCAGCTAAAACAGACATCTAGTGCATTCTGCTCACACATTCTTGACTTAGACAATCAACCCAGATGCTAACAGTAAAACTGACCTGTATTTGGTTGTTGTGTGTGCTTGCATGTGTGCACGCTTGTGCGTGTATTCCTATGTGGTTGCATAAGTGGATCTGGCAGAGGCAGCAGATAGATGCTGACACTATTAAGCTGCTCTGGGACCTGGAATCAGTCCAGAACAACCAGTTCAACAACACACCAGCGATGATGTCCGAGTTTCTAGGACACGACAGCTGACATTGACAGAATTATCTGATCTGTCACACACATGGCCTCAAAATCCATCTAACTCAACGCATAAATTACTGTATTTTTTAGAAATACGTCAATGTTGCATAAGAATTTGAGTGTAGATTAGATCTAGAGCCAAATTCTTGATGCTTAAAAACTTTGGTACTTAGAAAAAATACTTTTTTCTAAGTATCCAAGGTTGTCATATAAACTGTTTTGCCTTCTTTTTGACCAACAGTGTTTCCGAGGCTCACAGCCTCTTAAGCCACAGCGGTGTGTGGGTTGTTTGTTTGTTTGTTTTTTCATTTCAGTTCTACAGATGGGGCAAAATAAATTCAAGGAAAACAACATTTAAATCTTTCTCAGTAAGACAGCGTTTCTGTGAAATAGAGCAACATTCTTCAAAAACAAACTGTGCAAATCATTTTTTGTTTCTTCAAACTGTTTTCACCTCATGTGTTCAGCAGGATCTGGGCCTCATGCATAGAATTTTACTTAGCTAAACACAATCACCTGTCCCTTTATTAGGGATAACTATTTAACTGCTGTTAACACAAATCAGTGATGCAAATGGCAGGAGTAGTTAAGATGACCTGCTGAACTGAGCATTAGAACTGGTGAGAGGATTTAAGTGGCCTTGAATGTGGCATACCTTAGTGTCAGATTGGCTGTTCTGAATATTTCAGAAACTGCAGATCTGCTGGACCTTTCCCACAAAATCATCCCTGAATACTTTTATCTAAAATTTACATCATCATGTGCTACCACATGCTACACTTAAACAAATGTTTGACATGGTCTGCCATCTTATTGTAGAACCTTTCCAGTTTCTTGCCTACCTGGAAAGATTGGTTAACTTTCAGCTGATTAGCTTCAGTGAAGTTTGCAAGCCACTGTTTACTGATAAGAGATAATTACATAAATTAAAATGTATATCAAATGCCTCATGGATGCTGCTGCAGAATGCTGAGCACAGCTAAACAAAAGGCTAGTCTATTTAAGTCCAGCCCACAAGTCAGCGCAAGTGCCGGCCAATCACCTCATTGAGGTTGATATGGAAACAGAGAGCACCAACACAACAGGGGTAAAGTGTTGAAGAGAGGAAGTAGCAGAAAGACAGAAAAGCAGCATCTGCAGTCACAATAAAGAAGTCTGAACTTCTCTTTCATACATTTACAGTTTAGGAAACATGACAAACTAGGCAAACACTGTTGCTTACTGCTTCAGCTGTATCTTAGGAGAAAGAGCAGGTCATCTACTGATTAGAAGGTTGGTAGTTTCCTGGATCCTTGGCTGTTCCAGGCTGCATGATAAAGTATCTTTGGGCAGCATATTAACCCCAAGTTGCTGTCCGATGCATCCACTTGAATATGAATGTGTATCGGTGTTAGACAGAACGCAGTTACATAGAAAAAGTGCTTGTATAAATGGGTGTGAATGGGTGACGGCAATTTGTATAAAGCGCTTTGAGTGATCAGGTCAAGTAGATTAGCATTATATAAGAACCAGTCTATCTTAAAATAAAATAGTTATGTATTGATTCTCCATCTGTGGCTGTTTAAAAAAAAACATTAAACAGATTAAAGATAAATTTTTAAAAACAGACTGTTTGTTCTTACCTAAAATTATTGTGAGCACTCAAAGTGTATCCAAGTTGAGCACCTCATATATCCCTATGTATATATATATGTATATATCCAATGGTTATGCGTTGGTGACAATGCTAACAGAGCATTTTTACGCAGGGACTCGCATCTCCTTCAGATGCTGACAGATTGCTATTGAACCCTGTCAATCTGCCCTGGACACAAAGTGATGCTACATAATGCTCTCCTCAGTGCATTACAATATACACAACATGTGGGAGTGAGAGCATGCTGAAGTGGCAAAATTCCTAAAAGCATTGAGATTATAAAACAACATCTCATCTAATAGCATAACAGGAACTGTGGAAAACATTGTTTCATTAGAAGAAACAAGAGCGCCACCAATCAGTAAATATCTGGAGACATTTTTAAAACTGCATGAATGAACTTTAGTGTCCAACTGCAGTGTCAAGCATCATCATTCCAATATATTGCATAAAAACCTATTATGGTTGTTTATCGCTGTCATCATTCTGGTTTGCTTTAGTTGAACGTTATCATATAGGCTGCAGGCAAAGCTGTCTGTCATCACGTCCACTGGGTCCTGTGGGTTGTAGGCTGATGCCTCCGTGGATCAGCTTTGTTTTGGTGCTACTGTGGATGTTGGTCGGAGTGGGATGTGGGAGGCTGCAGCCATGTCAAAACCTCAGACTCTTTTTGTTTTGTTTTTGTGTTTTGGCAGGGCATGTTATTCTGCTGGGGTGCTTCTGCTTTCTTGTTAAGCCACAGAAGCATAGTGCATGTCAAAGTAAGCCAGGGCCCAACTATGAACTAAACAAGTGGCGTGCACATTAGTGACATTTCATAGACGGGCAAATTACAGTGATGTGGCACTCCTCAGTGATAACACAAATTAAGATTTTCATACTTGTAATTAAAGACATTATTGAGTGTCTGTTAAACGGGGTGTAGAAAAAGAGTAAATAAGCACAACTGGATGAAAGGAGCTACCATTACTGTAACAGGGCTGCAGGCACAAATACTCGAGACTTTGCTGCGAAAAATGCACGGATATTTAGAATGAGTGAAACAAAGCAGAATCACAGTGGTGGTCTAATGTCAGACATGAGAGGGATATAGCCATAGGCAAGCTGGCATTTGCACCATTTATTATTGCAACATCTGAGGCAGATAAGCTGTAAGACTATGCACAAAAGACAAGTGGGAAAGGCAGACAGTTCAAGTCTGATGAACAAAGATCTGAGCTGTCGAACATAATTTTTCATATTATTCTATTATTCTGTCCTGTTATTATTATAATAAAGTATTATAAAGCCTGTGTACAGTATTCTGTACACCACATACTATTGATCAAAATTTGATCGTTTTTTACAAAAAGGGAAAACAAGACACCGTAAAAACACATAATCATTTACTGACACAGGCACAGTTTAATTACAGACTTTTGGTAATAACTGCTACAGTTCATTTCATGATAGTATTCCCTGATAAAAACATTTTTTTAAAAAGCTTTGAGTCTTTATTTCTTTTCATTTCAACATAAAACAAACTCATTTCTAATGTCTTGTTAGTCAAACATATGCAAAAACCTAAAAGTTTGCAGTGTGTTTAAGAGGATGTGGCAAAATATTATCATGAGAGAGAGTGGAGAAGACGGGTGGGATGGAAATATTAATTTGTGATACGTTATCATTATTATTTTTTACTGGGTTTATAACAGCCACAAATATGCCACAGTTCAGTAAAAAGTCATTAGATATGTTCACCCCTTGCAGTACTGTCATCATTAGGCACATTTTTTAAGAAGTGTATTTTATTCCACATGGTTACAGACTGTCAGTATTGGAGGCTTCAAGTAAGTTTAACTGTTTAATCGTCAATTTGAGCAGATATACAGCAGAAAGGTCAACACATATTAATTCCTAGTGTTGTGACATGACAATAGCTCGGTCAGTGTTAGTCACACTTCAGAAACTAAGGAGGCTAAATATCACTGCCCCTCAATCCACCTGTGCCAGCTCACCACCTTTCTATCTTTTGCTCTCTCCTTAGTGCTCTCTCTGTTCTTGCTGCTGTTGCCATTGTTGCTGGCACCACCACCCTGCCTGTTCCAAATAAGCTACTTACTTTGTTTATTCTTCTGAGCAGAAATCCCTGCAAGATCATAGAGCTGAGAGAAAAGTTTGGTGAAAGAGAGTCTGTGGAGAAAACGTACTTGTTGAATAACCTGCCTGTCTGGAATATCCACTGCAGCCTCACAGTGCACACAGACATATAGGGCTCACACACAGGCATGCAACTGCTCGCTCATATAAGTTTATGAGCACACATATAGTCAGACGATACTAAGCGCCACTAATATCTACATATTGCACTCTTACTGAACCTTTCACCACTCCAGAGAGAAGAGGTTAACCAGCTATACACCCAG
>NW_005187654.1:544400-546866 GCF_000239375.1 Pundamilia nyererei | reverse complement strand
CTCAACTTTAGACTAAATGAAGAAATGGACAGGCTCAGTACAGCAGGAACTCACTGCAATTGTCAGTCCACAAATATAGTTAAGCCGTACATCTGGATTATTTCCTAGTCAGCAGCTCACTGTTCAGTGACATTTCAGACACTGAGATGCTCCCTATAGCTGTTAAAGATTATGGTCTTGTATCTTTAGCTCTAGGAAATAAGAAGGTCATTACGCCAAGTAAAAACTGGAGACTTTATTAAAAAAAAAATTTTATAAGCATGGACTTTATATTTAGACTATAATTACCTGCCTGGAACATCAGAATCTGCTCTCTGAGAGCCAGGGAAAGCTGTGAAATAAGAAGGTAATTCCACCAATAATTTCAGTCTCATCACAGAAGAAAAAAAGAAAAACAAAACGTATTCAGGAATTAGAGGAAACCATTAAATCCTTAGCCTATGGCTCCTTGCTGGAATGCTGAGCAAAATACATAAAGCAAAACTAGATTAATTGAATTATTGATTTAAAAAAATTAATTCTTAGTACAAAGACTTCGCTTGCAAAATCTTGAACACAGTAACAAATCAGGTTGATTTCTAACTAACCAGTTAAAAATAAATAAAGAAGAAACAACTACATGTTCTGTTAAAGACTCAAGTGGGAATACAGTATATGATCGTGGAAGAACGCAGAACACTTTCTGGGACTTTTACAAACCTTTATATTAATTTTAAATAAGCCTATTTAAAGATAAAAAGTTTTTTGATAGCATAACCCTTTCAAAATGATCAAAAAAAATGTCATCTATTCTTATCCTTCTTTTATACGGTCTATATGTTTGACATTATGATTATTTCTATTTCTAATAGTGTTCTTATTGTTTTGTGTTGAAAGGCACCAAAATGCACTTATTAGACTAAATGAATCAAAAAACACAAAGAAAAACTTCAAACGACCTTCAGAACGCCTGGAGAACTGTTGCACAAGACAACAGTCAAAATTCCAAGAAAGTCAAGCTCCTTGGAAGCAAAATATAAACAAATGAGTCATTGCTCAAGACCTTTGCAGAGTGCTGTATGTCGATGATGCCAAATGTGTTCCTGAGAATTATCACAAAGGTGGTTTTGAGTCCTCTGACAGATACTTACCGTATATGTCTGCCTGTGGACAGATTTAATGTCAGAACCATCCGAGATACCCACACTGGCTTTGACAGGTGAGCAGTTAAGATCAAAATAAAGGTCGAAGAGGGATGTGGTCTGAGTCATGACTACTGAGAACCTATAAAATAATGTAGTAATGACTTGAGTTATAGTGAATTTGATTGTCATGGGTATTGTATGAGGAAATATAAGATACTATACTCTCTCATGTTACATTAGATTGTTTAAAAAAAACAGAGAAGTGAATAATGTAAAAGAGACGAGAAACAGGCAAGTCTCCAACCTGTCTGTTACATGGCCCATATTTGTGTTTCTTTTTTTAGCTGTTACATTATTGAAGTTCAATTTTACATCTTTAATATAGATGCTTGTTTTTGCCATGGTTTGTAATTTTGCATGGATTTGAGTTGTAGGTATGTGTGGAAATGTATGAAAATATATATATATTGGGACGAGCACTCAAAGAAGACTGATAAAGAGTTGGGAATGCACTTGTTACTAAGTGTTACTAAGGTCTCTGAGCTCACCAGCAGGGTCGTCACAGGGGATTAGGAAGTCCAGGGATTACCAGCAGAATGGCAAGATGGGATCTGTGCATTTTATCAGAATTGTCATTAATCCTGAGCTAAAACCGTCCACATCTCTGTGCGACAAAGACGCAGACATCAATATTCCCTATAAAAACACCTACACACTCACACGTGTGATGTATTGACAGAGACCACACAGTCCGATATTTCCTATGGTGAAATTTGTGCATTTGTGATTTAGAAAGCAATCCTTTTTCTCACTTATAGCAACAAGCAAACAACAGGTGTGCTTTCAGGTTTAGAGAAGAAGAAAAGAGGTGTGGGGATATTTAAAAAGGCAAAGATGAAAACGAGAGGTGATAATAACATTTATGTGTAAAAGATCTGTTTCTTCTGTACCTGTAAAATAATTCTTTTTTCTTTTTTTTGGTTTTATCAACTAAAGAATCTATTAGTGTTCATGGACTATTATCATGATTATTATTAGTAGTATTGTATTAGTGTTGAAAAGGATCTATTAAGTCTTTGAGTCAGCTGTGGGTCAGTTCTGCCTGATGGGTGTCATAATGCTGATATAATTAAATGTGGTGTACACAACATAAATCTATGCAACAGCTATAGTCATGTGTAAAGAAAACCAAAAAAAAACCCCAAATAAAATCCATTAAAATGGGAGCGAAGGATTAGTGTCTCCTCCCAGTTTACAATTCCCAGAGATGCTCTTATAAAGGCCGGAATTCTTACCTACTGTAAACCAGGAGAACAATCGCATTTAATCAAGGGTCAGTATC
>NW_005187654.1:542171-544380 GCF_000239375.1 Pundamilia nyererei | reverse complement strand
AAATGAGTCATTGCTCAAGACCTTTGCAGAGTGCTGTATGTCGATGATGCCAAATGTGTTCCTGAGAATTATCACAAAGGTGGTTTTGAGTCCTCTGACAGCTACTTATATGTCTGCCTGTGGACAGATTTAATGTCAGAACCATCCGAGATACCCACACGGGCTTTGACAGGTGAGCAGTTAAGATCAAAATAAAGGTCGAAGAGGGATGTGGTCCGAGTCATGACTACTGAGAACCTATAAAATAATGTAGTAATGACTTGAGTTATAGTGAATTTGATTGTCATGGGTATTGTAAGAGGAAATATAAGATACTATACTCTCTCATGTTACATTAGATTGTTTGAAAAAAACAGAGAAGTGAATAATGTAAAAGAGACGAGAAACAGGCAAGTCTCCAACCTGTCTGTTACATGGCCCATATTTGTGTTTATTTTTTTAGCTGTTAAATTATTGAAGTTCAATTTTATATCTTTAATATAGATGCTTGTTTTTGCCATGGTTTGTAATTTTGCATGGATTTGAGTTGTAGGTATGTGTGGAAATGTATGAAAATATATATATATTGGGACGAGCACTCAAAGAAGACTGATAAAGAGTTGGGAATGCACTTGTTACTAAGTGTTACTAAGGTCTCTGAGCTCACCAGCAGGGTCGTCACAGGGGATTAGGAAGTCCAGGGATTACCAGCAGAATGGCAAGATGGGATCTGTGCATTTTATCAGAATTGTCATTAATCCTGAGCTAAAACCGTCCACATCTCTGTGCGACAAAGACGCAGACATCAATATTCCCTATAAAAACACCTAAACACTCACACGTGTGATGTATTGACAGAGACCACACAGTCCGATATTTCCTATGGTGAATTTTGTGCATTTGTGATTTAGAAAGCAATCCTTTTTCTCACTTATAGCAACAAGCAAACAACAGGTGTGCTTTCAGGTTTAGAGAAGAAGAAAAGAGGTGTGGGGATATTTAAAAAGGCAAAGATGAAAACGAGAGGTGATAATAACATTTATGTGTAAAAGATCTGTTTCTTCTGCACCTGTAAAATAATTCTTCTTTTTTCTTTTTTTTGGGTTTTATCAACTAAAGAATCTATTAGTGTTCATGGACTATTATCATGATTATTATTCGTAGTATTGTATTAGTGTTGAAAAGGATCTATTAAGTCTTTGAGTCAGCTGTGGGTCAGTTCTGCCTGATGGGTGTCATAATGCTCATAAGCATTCATCATGTGAAACTGATATAATTAAATGTGGTGTACACAACATAAATCTATGCAACAGCTATAGTCATGTGTAACGAAAACAAAAAAAACCCCAAATGAAATCCATTAAAATGGGAGCGAAGGATTAGTGTCTCCTACCAGTTTACAATTCCCAGAGATGCTCTTATAAAGGCCGGAATTCTTACCTACTGTAAACCAGGAGAACAATCGCATTTAATCAAGGGTCAGTATCCACAAGTGCTCATGCCGTAGCCTTAGTTTCATTGCACGCTTAGTAAAACCTCTGTTTTGCTGATGCTATGCTTTGGGTAAATTTAATATTGTATTAATAGATTTTCTCGGATGCTTTGGAGCAGCGATATCTTTAGATATCTAAACTCCTGGGGGAAATTTTTGCTGAACACTTGGCTAGTTGGCATTTCATCTGTCTTTGCAACAAAATGAATAGTCCCACATGCCATTAATCATAATGGCATGTGCCTGACATTCTCCACCCCTTTATCTTCCGCTGCTCTCTCTCTCATTCCCTCTTTTCCTTGCTATATGCATGTGGGAGATGCTGCGTTTTATTTACCTTGATGGTTGGGTGTTGGAACTCGGACTGATAAGGCTCCCAAACTGGGGACGTTCCACTAGTAAAGTCGGAAAAGCAAGGAAAATTTTGTTCCTTAGCAAGATAGAGCCATTCATGCATCACCTGGTACCTGTTTTTCTGCACTTCAGAACACTGCTGCATGTTCATGGGTAGACCCTGGTCAGTGTGCTGTGTGTGGCGCATTTAGCCAGTAACAGTGAAAATTAGAAATTTTAAAGTTTCACTGCTGTTTACGTGTACTGCCCTTATCTTGAATTGTGACGTTGGGGTTGGTGGGGCTGCTCCGACTTGCCAAGTCTGATTCGCCACACTTAAGATAGTGTTCCAGAGTCAAAGTCAGATATATGTGTATATATATATATATATATATATATATATAT
>NW_005187654.1:472809-541760 GCF_000239375.1 Pundamilia nyererei | reverse complement strand
AGTTTCTAATCCTGATTTAAAATAACTACTAGAGTCTGCACACCAGAGTTGTGAGGGGAGATTATTCTACAAGTGAGACACATAAACACTAACCTTGTTTGGTTCCAGTCCCAGGAATATTAAGTACACCCTTGGCCAGGACCCTAGCAGCAGCATTTTGAATAAGCTGCAACTGATTAATCTTTTTTTATTATTATTAAGATCAGTAAAAACTCTAAACTATTACAATAATCTAACCTACTGAAAAAATGCATGTGTAAGATTTTCACTATCTTTCTTTACCACGCGACCCTTAGTTCTTGCAATACTTTTAAGATGGTAATAGGCTGATTTAGTAATGGTCTTTATATGGCTAACCATATTTTTAACTTGATCTGTAGTTTTGAGATTCATTAAAGAAATTTGGGAAATAACTTCAAGCCTTGCATTTTTTTTTACTGCTGTTTTCTCAGCATTGAGCTGATGAAAATTCTGGTTCATCCATACTCTAATTTGTTAAATACATTAACCTCATAAGTCTAAAAGACCAGAGTTATAAGGTGACACTGAAATATACTGCTGAGTATCATCAGCATAACTACGGTACAAGATATTATAATGCTCCATAATCTAAGCTAAAGGAAGCATATAAATATTAAACAGAGGTGTTCAAGAGCAGAACCCTAGAGGACCCCACACGAAACCTTTCTTTGGTCAGAATTATACTGTCGTTGCAAAGTGATACAAAATAATCTCGATTTGTCAAATAAGATTTAAACCAAATAAGCACAGTTCCTGAGAGTCCCACCCATTGCTCTAACCTGTTAAGCAGTACGTTAAGATCAACCATATCAAGTGACAATTCTGATTGGGAATTCGGAAAGTCTGACTTTTGATTCAAATACAATGCACCAAGAGTGGCAAGTTTCCCGCTTTAGTGTGGTCTTCCTGGGGGTGTGGCTTTCAATCAGCTGCTAACAGTGTTTCACCTGTTCTCTGTTCCCTCATCAGCTGCAGTGTATTGAAGGACTTGTTCTCCCCTCTATTCTGTGCAAGATTGTACAGCTTCAGTAAATTAGGCTCATCTTGCTTTTTGGTTCTTGTTTACCTTATGTCCTCAACTTGGAGTCTCCATTGCTTCTCTGGGTTTCCTTTCAATGTGTTGGACAGTTTTCCTTGGCCTGCTCAGACAAATTGAGTTTCTAGATCCAAACTATCACTCCGAGGAGGACTTGAAATGCTCACTTATTTGCCCTCCACTCTGCTGTCTTTTAGTAAGAAATTCTTCAACTTGTCTCAGTTGTTCCATGTCTGCATTTGAGTCTACCTGTTTTAATTAAATCTGACAAAAGGAGACCTTGTAAGTATCGTTGCAACTGCAGCAGCAGCTGACAGAACGACAGGATGTGAATAGAGGAGTAAAATGCCTGTGCATCTACCTTAACCTCCTCTCAGTCTTTTAACAACAGAATAACAGCAGATTAAAGATCTTTCTATGGTATCCCACCCCTTTTTCACATCCACATAACTACCTGTGAGGTCCCAGACATCTGAACCTCACTAAAATATTTTTCAAAACAAGACAGTAAAAAATGAGTGTTGCTAGATGGCTTTTATGGAATTCCATAAAATTGTTGCCACCCTACAGTGATTCAGATTCGTTTGTGTTTCAGGGATTAGGTTGATGCAGAACTCATGAGCAATGGTTTAGGCACAAGAACTGAATATTAATTGATAATCATAATTTAGGGAAAAATTATGATTTTGTTTCAACAAAACAAACAAAAAAAGGCCCAAAACGTACTTTTAATAGTTCCTAAGTGGTCAGTGGTCAGTAGCATTTCCCATTTTTGGATCATGCTGCTCCTAAGTTGTTTGCGGAATAAAACATATGTTTTTGCCACAAAGGTACAAGAAGCAATAATTATTCTTATGACTGGACACACAATACAGCTGAACAATGCCATGTTTTTGCACAACAGTGAAATTATTGGTGCTGAGAAAATTATAGTTTGCTCGGCGTCTGTGGTTTGGAATTATCTCAGAAAGATGGTTACGTTATCTTGCAATCAAATGACCGAAGCAGAACAAGTGGACAAAAGCTTTTTATCTTTGAATTCTGTTAAGACGAAAATAAAAAACACATCAGGATAGGCAGAGCAGGAGTGATGCCTGAGAATAAGTTAGGAAACTGAGGGTTTAGTTGGTTAAAGAGTGTAGATTGTGCGTGATAATGATTTTAAGAAAATTGCAGTATTGATGGTTGACTGTTTATAAAGTAATTTTCTCCTCTGTCAGAGATGTGTAGGTGGGTAGACTATTACACAGCTTTCAGCTGTTTGTGTACCTATATTACCACCTTTTGTTGAAACACTAACGAGGTACTGACTTGAAGGATGGCAGTGAATGAAACAGCTGACACTGCTTAATCACTACATGATGACTGTGTGTCTTCATCTAATGGTGTTACCAGAAAAAAAGCATCTGCCCACCCTCTGTACTCCTCACAAACAGGGCAAATAAAAGGAAGATTAGTTTAAAATGGTGTACTACAGATTAAAATGGAACAGTGGGTGAAGAGATGAAAAGGGAAACTAACAAGCCGTACCTTGGACTCTTTCTCTGCATGTATGTGTGTATGAAAAGAAGAGATTAGGTGAGAGGGACTGAATGAGCTAAAGGAAAAAAAAATAATCTCCAGGTTTTAGAAAAGAGTGGGCAACTAAATTTACGAACACAGATGAACAGGAAAGTAAAAACGATTTTCAGTGAGGTTAAAGGCAAAAACTGATAATATGTTAAAGGGCACGCAGATTTTGCCAAAAGAGGCTTACCCGATAAGCCTTCCTGCCCTAGGTGACCCCTAAAGTAAAGCATTCTGGAGCAGAAAACATTGTGGCTAGTCGACATAATAGAATATGTTTATAATAAATTCACACTTTGTCATAGTCCCGTCCTGCTGTGCTGGCTCACAACATTGTATATCTCTTTCCTGTCGGGGTGTGTGTGTCTGTGCGTGTCTGTTCATTAACCTTGCATTTCAGGGGGCAGGTTCAGTACCTTGGTTCCCACCTTCTGGTTCTATGCAACAAGAGGGAATCATCTCTGTTTGTAATCACCCGTCACTATGTGCTGTTTAAGATGGAGAAATTGTTTCAGTTCCAGTTGTTGAACTAGCCCCGTGGTGTTGGTGAAAGGCTGACTCCTCATGTTCAGCAGTTTAGCCCTTGTGTTTGCTTCCTGTGCTCTTTGCTCACCCATCTCTCTGGTGTGGAAAAAAAAGAGATAATCTGCAGAGAATCCTGTGGAGAAAAGGAAACAGTGAACTTACCTGCTTCGCCCGGCCTTGAACCTCACTGCATGAAAGCTTCTCCATTGGATGTTTGAACTCTTTTGTTGCACGTAAACCTGTGAACGTTTACTCTACAGTCCCCTATTTGAGTCAACCTTTGACTATCAGTTGTGACAACTTCAGGGACTCTTTACTAAAACATTTGACAATAAATAAAAGAGAATATACAGTTGTGGTCAGACATACATCTTTAACGAATTTAAAAACCAAGAATTAGATTTTGAATTTATTTAGGATTTCTCTAAACCACACAGGGATCAAAATTATGCATACAGCCTCAAATATACACATACACCCCCAATAATATTTGGTTAAATGTCCCTTAGCAATATGCATTTTCTCCAGACTCTTGTGGTAGCCATTAATAACCTTCTGGTATAATTCTGGCTGCTATTTGATTGCATGACTGTCATGGACCTGGCTTTAAAGCGCAGTCCACAAATATTCAATAGAGCTGAGATCCGTGCTTTGGGGATGCCACTCCAGAAGTTTGATGTTAGCATCCTTTATCGATCCCAAAAACAGTTTTGATGTGTGTTTATGATCATTGTCCTGCTGGAACACCCAGTTCTGTGTGAAGTTTTAACTATTTAATTGTTGATTTAAGATAAAATTGAAGAATTTGGAGGTAGTTCTTCTTCTTCACCATTATTCCATCATTACAGCTACAACGCCATGCTTGACAGTTGGTACAATGTTCTTAGATACGCAAGCCTCATCCTTACTCCTCCAACCATATGTCTTGTCATTGTGGTCAAATAGCTCAGTCTTTGTCTCGTCTGACCATGAAACTTTTGTCCAGAAGCCATTTGTCTTGTAGGCAGCCGCAAATTTCAGTTTGAGTTTGAAGATTTCACTTTTGAAGGACCTTCGTTTTTGGTTGATACCGCTCAGTCCAAAACGATGTAAAACTTCCTTCACTGTGGACAATGACAGTGGTGTCCCAGCAGTTTCCAGTTTATGGCAGGCTTGAATTTTAGTGGTTCCTGATCATCCTAACCAGTTTCCTCTCATTGGAGGGTGACAGTTTAGGTGAATCAATCACACAATGGCGACATGGCGACACATCTGCATAACGTGTATTTTTGACCTCGACATCTGCAGTTGTTTAGAAATGACACCAAAAAACCATCCTAACTTGTGCAAATCTACAGTTCTCCTTCTTAGATCTTTAATGAATTCTTTGGACTTTCTCGATGTTCTGAATGTCGGTCAGTCCAATGACTACTGTCAAATAAACCCTTTCTATGCTGGCAAACAAAAACTACCGGTTGTATTCAATCATGATCACTAACAAGAGGTTAATTGACCTGTAAGATACTGTGAGACACTGTAGAACCTTCATCACAAGACCAAAATTACTATTACATTAATTTACATGACACGTGTCTGTAAACTTTCGACCACAAAAGTAAATGAGCTCTATAGCTGGGATAATTTGGGCTATTTTTTGGCCAAATAACTTTCAGGGAACTTTAAAGGACATATAACAAACAATATGAGCATTTTAATTAATTCCAAATTTAAAGCTGAACTAAAAGGCCACTGGATCTAGCTTCTTAAGTACTGGACAGATAAAAGAAGGACTGATCTTCTCATCTAACTCTCAGCAAGAAAATAGGTGTGTTTTCCAACTTGGTCCATTATTTCTTTAATCACTCATTTAAAAGCTCGCCTTACAATACTGACAGGCACATGGCATGCAATGCCTTTTGTGTTCTTATAGGATCAGACAGCATTTCCTTGTGGGGTAAACGGACTGCTGACTTTATTTACATAAACAGATGAGTCAACTAAAAATGCCAAGGGTAAAATGTGGTTTTTGGCGTGATATCAACATTATCTAGGGCTCTAATGTAAACATATCACACTGAGGGTATTAAATGGGGTTTATAAGCATCCACGCTGGAATCCTTATGTCGTCAAAAATCTTTTAGGCATCTTAATCCAAATAAAAATTGCCCGTTATATGTGACATGCACACTGCACACACACACGCAAGCGCACATAGTCTCGATGGTGTCCTGCTGCTCATCCAATTATGATTGTGCCATGGGGGATAGGGATAAGGGCAAATAAGCTGGTCAGCATAGATGAGTGGAAGATGGAAGTAGTAAGAAGGGGAGATAAATGTCACTTGAGGAATAAGAACTGGCCAGCATGTTCTGGACTGAAAGATCCAACATAGCCAGTCATTAAGAAATAGCTAGAACTTTTTTAGTGCACCAAACTGCCTCCAGTGCCTTAAAGTGATGCTGTCACCCTTTGGAGGTGCCAGTACAGTTTTAAAACAGTCCAAAAGTAGAATTAGCACTTGGCATTTGTGTGAATCCATCAAGCAATTAAGATGCAGTTTACATTGTGAATGTCAAATATCAGCACTGTAGCTTCAATATCTAAGCAAATATGACATATGATAATAATTTAACCTTCTGTTCTTGTCACATGGTTATGGCTAAAACGAAGAGGGTCACAGTGATCAGCTAATGTTTGAGTTCAAATGAACATTTGTACTGGATGGATGGATGAGCTCTATCGCCTCTGTCGTGTGGAGTGCTATGGGTTGTTCTTGATGTGTAGCAGTTTGCTCAGTGACCTCCTGTCCCTCACTGACTCAAATGCCTCCAGATTCTGGCCAGTGATGGTTACAGCCTTGTGGATTAATTTGTAGATTCTACAGGGACTAGAAAGAGAGAGCATATTTCTCCTGTTTTGGCTTCCCTTCATTGGCTTCCTGTTAAATCCAGAATTGAATTCAAAATCCTGCTCCTCACATACAAGATTAGGCTTAAAACTTTCCTTTTTGCTAAAGCATATAGTTAGGGCTGGACCAGGTGACCATGAATCCTCTCTTAGTTTTGCTGCAATAGATGTAGGCTGCCGGGGATTCCTATGATGCATTGAGTTTTTCCTTTCCAGTCACCTTTCTCGCTCACTATGTGTTAATAGACCTCTCTGCATCGAATCATATCTGTTATTAACCTCTGTCTCTCTTCCACAGCATGTCTTTATCCTGTTTTAGCTGTCTAATGTTTGTAACATCTAACTTATGATGTTTAGTCACATTTTTTTCTTCCAGAAGTCAACCATCATCTCTTTTGCAATGTTATCAGAGAGGTGGGTGGGTCATTCACTGTTATAGTGCAAATCAGGACTGCCCCCTGCGGTGCTGCAGGATTTCTAACCACTCCTTCAGACAGCAGGCCCCTCCAGCCGTACAAATTGAAGCCTCTCTGACAGACAGGCGGCAATCCACATGATAGAAGAAGTTAAGAGTACACAAATGGGACCAAAGACAATAAAAACTACTGAAGCCTGGTGCTTTTAGAAATGTCACTCATGTCCGCCGTTCTGCCAGACATAATTTTACATCTGCAAACTCACAGAGCGAGCACAATATCTATTGTGTTCATAATCACAGAATAAATTTACAATTGTAAGATAGGGAGCAGAGCTACAAGAGACAGCCACTTCCTATTTATTTCCTTTGCGAAGAAGAGATGTTAAAGAGTATGACAAAAATGAAAAGCAGGCTGCATGAAGAGCAGAGTTCAATTCATTGAACTGTGGACCAGAAGAGAAGGAGAATATTGGAGTAATAAATTATCACACTTGATATTCATCATCTATTTCTGTACAATACATGTGTAAATGTGAAGTGCAGTATTTTCAATGTAAAATGTTAATTTTCTTGACCATTTAAATTCAATGAGAATGAACTTGATTCTATAATGAGCGTCAAGTGTCCATGCCAGGAACTGCAGTTTTTGGCGCTTGCTCACAGGCATCATTTTCATAATGGAAGCTGCAACTTAGTGACCCATTGCCTATTTTTTTCTGACCCCCATCCTCTTTGTTTGAAGACATTAGAAAAATTCTTTGCAAATATTTTTTGTTTGACAGGAGAAACTAATTTAAATTCTAGCAATCACAGTATTCGTTTATGGAGAAATCATACATTGTTTATCCATTTTTATGGCTCCCCAGCAGCTCATCTGTGTTTTTTCTAGAAATAATTACTGTTGTTAAAAATATTGGCAGCGTAAAGTAGACTCAATTTGATCTCCCCTGACTTGTTTCCTCAGTTTGCCAATTTTAATGATAAAATAAGATTTCTTTGCATGCCAAATTTTAGTTGATGGCTTCATAATATTAATAGTAACATCTCTGGCTGTTGGGGCAATGTGAATGACAGGAAACAGCAAACCCACTTGTTCTGTGGGGATGAAGTGCAGACATGTAAGATGTTGGAGAATGCCTGATAATGGACAGGATGTGGGTTTGAAGATGGTGAGAAATGGGAAGGATTTTTGTTACATGAAAAAAGTGTTAAGAATCAGAGAGATTTAGAATGACTTAGAGGGCAAGGAGTGTGTGAAGAGCAAGTGAAACAGATTGCTGGAGTCACGAATGACAATAAGCCATACAGAGGTAAGATATTGATTAGCTGTCCTCTTTGATGTCAGTGTTTTCCATTAAAATAAATGTCGATAAAATGTCTGGATTTTGGTGATGTGGTGGAAAACAGATAAAAGCAGGATTGATGGAACAACAGAGATCAGTCAAAAATAGAAAACAGTACAGGAGTGAATGGTTCTGATACGTTAAGGGTTTAACATCCAACTAGCGGCTCTCAATAGAAGAGTGCAATACATCATGCACACATGCAGAGAGAGGACTGACTGTGTTGCTGTGACTGAGGGCTGAAGTCAAAAGCAGCAGTTGTGATGATAATAATCGCAGTGATTGCTACTTGTTCGCATATCTCCCAGGCTTTATTCAAATGTCTTTCCCCCCAAGCCAACTGCATAGCCTCCATTAAATCTCCTCAATATCTCTCGCTCTCTCAATAGGGATAGCTGAAAAGAAAAAAAAACAATGCACTGGAATCACAGATGGACTGCAGAAAATGTCATCAAAACCCCTGAAAGGCAGATTTGACTTTTATTTTGTAAAATAAATAAATAAATGTCCAGTGCATGTGTGTATGTGTCAGTGTGTTTGCTATTATTGTGAGGACTTGTTTGGGGTTTAGAGCTTAGGGTTGCGGACATTGATGCAAATCCTTGCTTTCCAACATCAAAGGATGTTTGAGGGTTAGGTTTTTAAGGATTGAGGTACTTCATAAGTAGGCTTAGATTAGGGTTTTAGTGAGGAACTCTTTGTAAATTAGGAGCGATATAGAAATGTATGTGCAACATTATTTGCTTATGTTGTGAGAACTAGCAGCAACTTGTTGTTGTGAACACATTGTCACGGCCCAGCGGCACGAGGGAACAGAGATGGACACAGGTGCAGAAACCAACCCGGAAGCGAGACGGTAAGAGAACAAAGGATTTATTTCCGCCCGCAGGCAAACACAAGCAAAAATAAAAATGACGCCACCACACTAGTGACGCGTAGGATAACTAAGGGTGACCTAGACACCTCTAGGAGACAGCTGAACAGCAGAGGCAGCGGGGAGGTGGAAGCAGGACTATGTAGGGGCCGGGGCACTGGAATGAGAGGAGATCACGGTCAGATCACGGTCTTGGTTTCAGGTGGAGGGGACAGGTGGGGCGGAAGGCCCGGAAGCGGTCGAGACGTGGAGAGGCAGGCAAGTGAGCGGTGGGCCAGCAGGCAACGTCGTATCAGCAGCAAGCGGCCCAGGTCCAGGAAAGCGGGAATGAGGGAGACAAGACCTCCACTATATACACTCACCAGCTATTTTATTAGGTACACCTCTTCTAATGCTTGTTACTACAAGTATCTAATCAAGCATTCACATGGCATCAACTCAGTGCATGAATGAGGATGGAAGGTGATGTTGAACATGGCGTGCTTGTTGGAGATAATTGAGTTACTGTTACCTTCCTATTTGCTTGATGCCGCCTGGCCATTTTCCACCAACGTCTGGCATCTACAAAGCATTTCTGCCAAGAAAAGCTGATGTTTTCTGGATATTTTGTCATTTTTGGATTATTTTCTCTACAATATATGAAACACAAGATATAAGAGCATCTTTGAACATGCAACATTTCAAACCTTGAAGCTGATTGAGTAGCAACAGGAAAACTGAAAAAAAAACAACTTGTATCTGTCATGCAGGAAAAAGGGATTTTATTTTAAAAGTGCATTCAAGGTTTAGTGGGTACGGGAAACCTGAGATCAGTGCAGTGGCCCAGCACACTGAAAAGAATCAAAGCTCACAACAATTTCTCATGTGAGCTTCAGTAGGTTTTCTTTGTGTACATGCTGTGATCAGCTGACCTTTTGCTCTTTGTGGATTTACACAACAATTCAACAAGATGTCAGCAGACTGAGAAACTATCGTGGCTGATGTCCATCCTCTACACTGACACTCCAGTTTTTTTAAACTGTCTTTATACTAGACAGTATACAGTTGGTATAAAGTTGTAATTCAGTTAATTAATCTAAGTATCATTAGCTTAAATGCAAATTCATCTCTGCTGCACCTGAAGTAACCCAAATCTGACCATGAGGACCACAGCCACTGTGCTCCAGTCCACCACAGTGCTTTATTGTGAATTCACCCCAGTGCTGCAAAATAACCTTTTTAACCTGCACTAAACTACCCTGTATTTACATGCAACATTTGAATAACACAAGTTTGTATCGCTTAGTTTGTTTAACGTTATGTTTCACAATACAAAATTGCAGAATTTATGAAAACACATCATATACATAACCAATATGTAATTAAAAGTGTGACATTACATGCAAGGTTTAAATTTGCAGTTTATCAAGCGTCACTGAAGGGTCCTTACCTTTTAAATCTAACCACTCTTGTTCCTGTCCTGTCCTGTCTTTCTTATCTTTCTCCATCTATGAGTGAAGTTAGCGCCCTTTCTTTTCTCTACCTGGAAATAACTGTACCTTTAGCTAGTCACACACTGTCCAACATACTGCACACAAACAGTTTGTGTGTTTTCTGATGTTTGTTGAGCTGACAGGTTACATTTGCCTGCCACTTGTCAAAATCTCACCCCCTTCATGTTTTCTAAGGAGCTTGGAAAGAAAAGCGTCTGGACTTCTTTAAGTTGCTTGAAGACGTTTCACCTCTCATCTGAGTAGCTTCTTCAGTTCTAGGGTCAAATGGTGGAGAGTCCCAGATTTAAACCCAGTGGGAGTATCCCCCTAAAGAGGGACAAAGGACCCCCTGATGATCCTCTACCTAATCACATGAGCCAAGGTGTGAAAACGGGTGTGGGTCACAATCAGCCAGGGTTTCGGGTGAGCTCATTGTGAAACCTGGACCCACCCTATCATGTGATTTTCTGAGGTCAGATGGCCCAGGGTGTGAGTGGGCATTAAGGCGTCTGGGAAGGGATCTCAAAACTGGATTATAGATCGCAGACAGTTGGTGTCGTAAACCACCGCCTCTGTTCAAAGATGGTCGCTCACAGTGGACATAGATGGCTTCTTTCACTCCTCTTTCAAACCATCTGTCCTCTCTGTCCAAAATGTGAACATTGGCATCCTCCCTTCATGTTTCCTCCTTTTCTGTAGAGCTTTAGCTAAATGCTGAAGTACTGCAAACAAAACTTATGGACACATGCACTCCTTCCCACCAACTTTAACGAGCCTATTTTGAAAATGTGAGGAGTAGAAAGAACAGATATTTGTTTAAAAATGTAGGGAGTAAAAGTAAAAAGTAAATACTGAAGTAAAGATACCGGAAATTTGGACCTAACAACAGTAACAAAGTATTAATTAAGTGAAGTTTTAAGTGTGTAGTTTACAGTGTATTCAGCATAGAAAATTTACCGGTTTCACTTGTACCTTGTGCAATGGGACTGCAGCAAGTCCACAGCAAGAATCCTGCAGTAAACACTACCTTGTATGAAATATTCAGTTTCTGCAGAGACCACAAAGCCTCAACTTGCCGTTTGAGAATGAAAGTCTAACCCTTGGGGGAAAAAAAAGGTTAAAAATAATCTGAGTCAAATTCCCTGTTGCTAATTCTCTAAGCTTCAAACTGAACCTTACGAACCTTTATTCAGCAAATGGAACTGGCTCAACTGTCATCAGGTTGGATTGATTTAACACTTCTTTGCATGCAAATGAAAAATGCTGGTTTCATGTCAAAAAAGACTTTCCAGTTCTTTTCCATGGAGACCTCTTCCCAAAGAGAAAAATACTACTGTACTGATCAGAGCCAACACTTGGTAAGGTGAAGGACATACCAGAACAGCAAATGGAGCTAATCAAATATTTTTTATTTATTAATCTTAAAATAAAATCAGCATAAATACAGGTTAATCACAGCTACTGTGTGACTGGCTATAACACCAATTAAAATCTGTGACCACAGTTAGGTCATCTTCTTAATTTTGCATTCAACTGTGGGCAGGATACTGATGCACTCTGATGAGTTCAACTCTATTAACCTTCAGCCCTTGTCCGGTTCTCTGTGATCACCCATAATGTGTTGTAATACAGCCAACCTAACCATTTAGCTGTTCTCATTTACATATCTTTTTCCTATCTCTGTATAAAGCAATCAAACAAGTATAAAACTCTGCTCTGATAAAATTCTCCAGAATGGCACCTTTAGTATAAACGCTGTCTGCTGAAGTCTGGACCAAATTTAAAAGATATAGAGATATGCTGAAATATAACTCAGCTGTCAGTGAATATGCCTTGAATGGTCTGATGACAAATGTTCCCAAGTTATTTCCCACATCATGATTTATCATATCAAAATGTGCCTCTAATAGGATTCTGCAGGGACGACTCCTAATCCGCTCTCCCTCATCTCGAAGTCAGCAGGATTTTTTGCATGGGTTTTTTGATTAGATGGCTAAAATGAGTCGGTGATTAACAAAAGCTTTTCACATTTTGTTCTACAACACAAAATACACTTTTGTCAAGGCTTCATTTTTTCCAGAGAAGATGTTT
The DNA here is from genome assembly GCF_000239375.1 of Pundamilia nyererei. NCBI lineage: Eukaryota > Metazoa > Chordata > Actinopteri > Cichliformes > Cichlidae > Pundamilia > Pundamilia nyererei. Next base: position 529,528 of record NW_005187654.1, on the reverse strand, counting down.
GCTAACACTTAGCTAAATAAGACTACAGAAGTTGCTGGGGACGTGATGTCAAACACAAAAGCCTGGTGTCACAGTTTGAAGTTATACAACTTAGGTGTAGTTCCCAGTAGATTCTCATGCTGTTTAGTTGTTGTATGGATGGTGATAAGACTGCATGTGCCCAGCTAAACCATGCCCTGCAAACTTTTCACCAGCAGAACAAACCAAATTTTGGTGGTGAAATCTTCTCAACCATTGTTTGGATTACCATACTCTAAATCTAACTAAGCCTGCCAACCAAAGCATGCAGCTTGCTAATATTATAACTCAGACAAGTGGAACGCAGTTAATTTTTACATTCTGTGACGCCATTATGAGTATAAGCCTCTACTCACATGTGGAAATATGCTTTATTTTGTTGATTTCATTAGAAAAAAAATTTCATTAGAAAAAAATGGGTCCTACATGAAACTGTTTCATAGGTTTGTTGAGCTGTTGTACTGTATGTGTGTAAGATGGTCATGAGTTTTCTTTTGGTGCTTTGAGGACCATTTGATTCATTTCCACTATATTTCAGAAAGGGAAAGACATCTTTACATATAACATCTGCAAGAGTAACCCTGACTCACACCTAAATAACTAAAAAGGTATATTTGGTTTTGGAGTGGAATGTCCCTTTAAGTCATCCCATTTTTTTTGACACTATAGCACCACAAAACTGGACAGTAAGTATAAACCTACAGTATTTTTCAACAGTTACAACATCGCTGCGTGTTTAATATAGTTCCACTTTTGTTTCAAACAAGTTCCTGCAACTGTCGATAAAACAAATACACTTCTAACTTTTGCAAATTTACAGCCAATGCACCTGAACAAAAGCATACTACAGTCCCCCAAACAGATCAGCAGGCACGAGGATGAATGAACAGCCTCCTGACACTTCTTCACAAAGCTACCGTTTGAATTATTTATTAGATTGTCATCTATTCTTGCCCAGTGTCCTCAAACCCACACAAAACCTTTAAGAGAGAAGTAAACGAAAACTGAAAAACAAACAAAAACAAATGAACAGTTCAATGCATCAGTGCATTAAATATTAAATTTATTGATGAATGGATAATTGAGGAGTGAGGAAATTGGAAATGAATGGCTGAGTCTGTGCACGTGTAGTGAGTTAATGGGTTTAAGTCGCGGTTGCTATGGTAACAATGCTGTCAGCTGCATGCATACTGTAACTGCGTATTTTACCCCCTTGTTAACGTTCATTCATTCAGAACTACACGCACACACATTACGGTAAAGTACAGTGTTTTGTCCGAAACCCTGAAACTGCAGCCTAGCCTTGAGATTATAAGAATGAGTCACCGCTTCATTCACGAAAAGAAAAATACAAGTTCAACTTTAAAAAGAATGTAATTGAGAAAAGACAAAAAAAATAGACCAGCAACATAAATAAATAAATAAATAAATAAATACTTATGGCACAGGGGTTTACAGAGGAGGAGGAGAAGTCACGCCTGGGTGCAGCACAGGGACGCGTGAGGTAAAAATACCCCAAAGTTTCTATTTCTTTCTCGTGTAGACTCCTCTCCCTCCTCCGCTCTGCGCTATTTTTAGCTCACGATGACACGAGCGTCTGTCTGCCACCGCACCGATAACCGCACGTGAGCCCTCCGCACGTGCACCTCTCCCTATGACAGGCAGCTTTGGCGTCAGACACGACTCTCACCGCTGCCAGCACCACGGAAGACGAGAAGGGAGAGAAAAGAAAGACAGTGAGGAGGAGGAGGAGGAGGAGAAGAGGAGGAAAGATTACTTCTCATCAAAGAAAGCAAACAACTAAAAATATAGCCGGCATTTTCAGCCGTGTTTTAGCAGCTATTTGTGAATGTAGCTACATTGCTGGAGCCTGGCTACCTGGTGTATGAGGCTAATATACCATGTCGTGCTGTCGAATATAAGAACAGCCTCCTTGTGTAGACATGAATAAGTCATTCATGGTTTACAAAAGAAAGAAAGAGAGATAACAGATAACCCATGTCTCAGTTAAGGTCACTTTTTATGAATTAACAATAAGGAAGAGACTGGACAAAAATAGGAGAGTTCCAAGGAAAAAACCACTGCTGACAAAAAGGAGCACACACGTCTCATATTTGCCACTAAACATCTTATTGATCCCCAAAACTTGGGAAAATATTCTGTTGACTGCTCTGAGGTCTGAGTGATTTCATAAAAAGAGCATCATACCAGCCGTCAAACATGGTGGTGGTATAGTGTGATGGTCTGGGGTTGCTTTGCTGTAACTGATCTCTACAAGAAATTCCTGAAGCAGAATATCCGGCCACCAGTTCATTCACAGATGCTCAAGCGCACTTGGGTTATGCCTCCACAGTGCCAGTTATTGACAACACCTGCTTAATAGGATTTTGTAATGAAACACCTTTATATTTTGATTGGAACACACTGGGTAATGCTAAGTCAAACGCATGATCAATTATCAGTGGAAAATGCGGATGAATAAATAATAAATATGCAAATTATTTTTCAGGGGCCATTAATGCCACAGCTGTTGGTGCTTTGGGCAACAAATGCCAATAAAAAAAAAACATTGCCGCATCTGGAAAAACAACAAAAACAATCAAAAATCAGCACTCTGATCAGAAAGAAGGATTTTAAGTAAAAAGAAGCTCTTTTATGAAGTTAACAGTTTGGGGGGCATCAAGTTGCAAAGCTGGCTTACTCTCAAACCTTGGATTGAAGTTTGTTTACAATAAAGTGCAGCTCTGTTTGCTCACTTAAGGGTTTGAGGTTCTCCCTGAGCCGGGGACCACACATGTCTCTCTGCATGATGTGGGTTGGATTTTGTTCTTTCTTATCACTGTGTTTTGATTTGGGTTCTTGGATTTATCCTGGAATTCCTGTAGGCCATTCATTTTCAAAGCTGATTTTCTATTTTGTGCACTTGCCCATCTGGAGTTTGCACTATGTGTGACCTGGTATCATGGTAGTTCCTTTAACTTCCACAGGACTCCTGCTTCTCTCTGAGCATATTATCTCTCCAGTAAAGAGCTTCTCCAGACATTTTTAAGCTTGGCTTTGACAGGTTATTGAGTTTGCTGTCATCTGTAGTTGTGGTGATGTATCGTGTTCCCACACTTCATTACTATGTGCTTCCTTTAGCATGAATGAGAAATTTCAAAATTAAGTTGACTCTAGGCTCTTGAATCAAATCCTTCACTGTTCTTGTAACTTATATCCAAAATAGAAGCTTGCCTTCCAGGGAAGGTAATTTCTGTCGACCCCTTGAGCCAGAGTGAAATATGTGAAAGGTATTGGAGAAATTCCTATACATTTTCTGGTCATCAGAGGGTAAGTGCTGTTGACTGATGACCCTTTGACTTGTCTACTATCAACACAGGTTGGCACTTTGGTGTTTATTCGAATATCCTGGCAGGTCAAAAAGCCTGTGTATTTACAGTCAGCACGGCTTAAGAGCCTGTGTAGGTTGAAGCTGTTTCCTTGCTTAGGCCTGCAGCATTATTAGAGCTCAGAACAGCTTTTACATATTATCACTGACTGTTGTTATACATACCCGACAGAAGTGAATGTGAGATCTCAAATGTCTAGCACAGTAGGTTCACACACAAGCCAGTTTTTAACCTGTGAGCTGTCTGTGATCTCTTTTTGTACTGTAGTCCAATTAGTGCAGCTAATAGTCCAGATCATTTAACTGCTAGCAAAGTGGACATTGTGTGATGTCACCTGGAAGGTCTTACCGATACTAAACCTTAAACACGAACCATATGTCCGGCAGTGGAAACTCATCTGAAGTGGATTTTTTTCCCGCTGTGGAGATTGTGAGAAAGGAAAATTCTGGAAAATAAACTGACCTAAGTTCTAAGTATCATTTTCTGGTGTGTAGACGTTCCTAAATTACTGAGATGCTAAAGGATAATGGCTAAACTGTGTTTTTTTTCTTAGACTTAACCAAGTAGTTTTGGTACTTAAATCCAACCAAACAAGAACTGAACAAGAAAACCTAAAATTAAAAAAAAACTTATGATTCATGCCACCTCTCTCCCCAGCTGTGTGGAATTGTTTCTCCACTTCCTCAGTGAAGAAAATGCCAAGATTGGGATTTTTACCCTGCACAGCAAAAGAAATTTTCTTCCTGCTGAGCTCGGATGACCTGATAGTTTCACAGATGTATTGACGTCATAGTTGCGTTTTTTTTAATACAGGTGCAACAGTTCACACTCATTTTCGAAGTGCCTCATCACACCTCTTGTCTCAGTGCTGTGCGCTGACCTCGGATCAGCATTCAGGAGTTAAGATGTTCCTAATTACCTTCAGGTTGTCTGGATTAGTTTCAGCCCATCGTCAAGTAATTTTATTTTCTCAGTTTTTTTCTTTTCTTCTTTGAATTGTTCGCTCTGGCCTTCTGCAAAATGGGATTCATGTAACTTCATAAAACCTCACACCAGTATGCGGTGTTAAGAATCAACACTAAGTGGGGCTATGAGTGTGAGCAAGTGAGAGCTTTTATCATTACAGACAATTATCTTCCCCAAATTAAATGTATTGTCATCCACAGTTGGAAGCTGGCAGCAGTCTTGTTTTATTCCTGATGTAGATTTCATGGCTCACAGCAAATTCTTTGACTTGCAGTTAGCTTTGCCTTTTCAGTGTTTGCGTTTTCTCATCCAGGGGCTCATCAGTCTTCTTAACAATTCTGTTTTTCCCCTTCTTTCAGTTATCCATCGGCGGCACTTTTGTTTAAAAGGTGAAAATGTGGCACTGCAATTTCCTTCAGTGTTTTTTGTTTTGTTTTGTTTTTTTCAGAAAACCAAAGCCTTGAAAGACAATTGAATCATTTATGCTAGTATCTTTGTTGAAGGCACCATCTCCATTTATTCTCTTTATTCTGACCCACTTCCTTTAGTGCAGCCTTATTGTCTTTACTTTTCCTTTCACTACTGTTCTCAGGTTGAAATTACTTCTAACTGCGGTTCTCACTTCAGTTCTATTGTTTAGTTTTATAAGAATGAAGAGATAAAGTGCTGCAGAGAGGATGCAGGCAGTCTAACAAGGTGTAACCGAAAATTAAAACTCAGAGTTTACCTGACAAACTGATAAAGATTAATCTTTACATGAATATTTTTCTGCAGTGCTGTGGTGGTCAGACTGCTTGACTAATGCTGAAGACATTTGCAAGGAAGATACACACTTCTCTTAGCAACATCTCATTAATTAAATTTGAAAGGATCCCACTTTCTATTCTGACTCCAACTAGAAACACTGGCATGACATCAAATTAATGCAATGTTGTGTGTTTTATATGTGATCAATCAACTTTCTCTGAGTAGCTATATAAAAATATATTTTTCATGTGTTCATTATGGAAGCTCAGTTGTGTTCTTGATAAATCATCATCACTTATACAAAATTCACTTCATCATCAGTGTGCATCTTCTTGATTATTGCACTGTTCATGGCTTCCGTCATCTCTTCATCTCACTCTGAATCTTTTGCATTTGCTAAAGATGTAAAATATTTATTTCCTCAACACACAGTTTCATACGTTCAGTAGTAATAATAAAAGGCTGCCTGGGTAAGTGCAATGTGTGTGCGTTTGTGAGGGTGCTTATGAATTACATCAACACTACTGTGCATGAGTGGGAGTGACTGATTGTAGCGGGTAAATGCAAGTGGCAGGCCAGCGTATCACTGCTTACATCTAGTGGTAGGCAGGCTAACTGCAGACTGACCTAATGGAAGACATTAGTAATATAGCTTCACAGTTTCACACACATTTAAACACTGTTTAAGAGAAATATGATGCAAAAAAATTTTTGTAGCACTTTTTTTTCAAGTACTGCAGGAACTAACGCTGGTCAGTTACTGATCCCTAAACAATATAAATGATCCCTGAATAAATGTAAAAAAAATTGTATTAGAATATACAGAATATTTTTTATTTCGTTTTTGAATATTTAAGTGATTAAATCCATCCATCAATAAACTTCTGGCATAATTACAGCTGAATATTTGACCACTCTTCTTGGTAGAACTGGTAGAGTTAATTCAAACTGGTTGGTTTCTTGGCAAAGACCCCGCTTTTAAGCACAGACCATAAATTTTAGGTAGGGTTGAGAATCAGCACTATGGAACGGCCATTCCAGAAGTGTAACGTCATCCTGCTTGATGGATTTGAAAACCAGTTTTGGATCACTGTCCTGTTGGAACAGCTAATTATGTCTAAGTTTCAAGCATCTAGCTGTTAATTTGCAGTAAAGCTGAAGAATTTGGAGATCGTCCTCCTTCTTCATTATTCCATCCACTTTGTGGAATGTATCAAGATTACTGACAGCAAAAAAAAAAAAAAGTCTCAGAGCACGCTACCACCATGCTTGTCTAACCTTAAATCCTCCATAGATATGTCTTGTTTTTTATTTGGTTTGTCCATGTGGGCAGCTGGAAATCAAGCTTGAAGGTATAGAATTTGTAGCTGGGACATCTTTCTTGGTTGGCATGCTCTCGGTCGATAGTGATGTACAGAAAAACCTGCTTCACTGAGGACAGTGACGCTGGATTTCCAGCAGTTTCCAGTTCATGACAGACTTGAGCCTTGGTGGTTGCTGGGCTGTTCCTGAACATCCTAACCAACTTAATTTGAGGTTTTAGAGGGCAATTAGTTCTTTACACAGGGTCATGTAAGTTTGGATTTTTTCCTCCTTAATAATAAACACCTTCATTAGAAACTGCATTTTGTGTTTTCTTTGTGTAATATTTAAATTTGTTTGATGAGCTGAAACACTAATTTTAAGCATTACTATTAGTTTCACTGACCAAAAATTCTTACATTTTCTATATTTGATGAATATTTTAGCTGTAGATTAGTGTATTATATATAAATATATGAAAAACACTGCTTAAGAGCTTATTTAGTTTTCCTGTTAATTTGGATTAAGACCAGACTGGTGTTGGTTTCTTTTTTCTTGAAAGTTAAGTTCTTTTCGCTCTCCTCCCCACAAACAAATAATGAAACACATGTTACGGTGGTTACGCCCCCTTTGGGAGTGCATTGTTAATAACTTTATTGCAAAAATACAGGTTCCCTCTTTCCCCGAGCAACACCACCCCAGAACTGACACATAAAGTCTACACACACCCACAAATAACCATCTTTGTCAGTTAGCTTCCCACCCTCCTCTAACGCAAACACACACTTTCATCCTTTAGTTTACATTCATTCGCTCTTTCTCCCTCTTGCTCTCTGCGTCCTCGTTGCTCTCTTTTTGCATTCCATTGGTTGAAACATAGCAGTAGATGCAGAACAACAAAGTTCACCAGCAGCAATAAACATGAGATCTTCTCTTCCTCCTCTCCGTGTCTCTGCCAGAGTCCATGAGAGCACCCGTGAGGGGTGGGCGTGTCTGCCTCCTGACTGTCTCCAGTAAAGGACTGTGAGGGAAGGTTGATTTGCATAGCGGACTCATGCGCTACAATTGGCTACATTCTCCCACATCCAAAAAAACAACAACAAAAAAAATCCAAAAACACAAAAAAAACGAAGAAAAAAACAAAAATACAACCACAAAATCTGAACCTAAATGGAAAAATAAATTCTTACTTTAACTCTCTGAGTTAGGTGCCATCCTTTGGTTTAGTTACAACGTTCATTCAACATCAGTAAATTCTTAAAGAACATTACATTGGCCTTTTGTTTAATAAGGACTTTGTTAGTTTATACGATATTTAACAGAATAAAGCATATAATAAAAGTACTCTACACACGTCAGAATGCTACCCAATAAAGGGAAGAGTGAATTAAGTCGTAATAACTGTTCATACAACTGAGGAATGGTTGACATCTCTGATAGCTCACTGGCTGAAAATATACCTCTAATACATATCTATCGTATAAAGCATGTTCATATTAGACATGTCACTGTCTTAGGTTGAAGATGAGCATTTTTCTGAACACATCTGAGGTCTCAAAACCAGTTTCAGTGGGAGGAGGGAGGGGAATAATAAAGTGTGAATTCATAAGTGTCACTGAAGTTCACCTGAGGCCTTGGAGTGAAAACAAACGGCATCGACTTCTCTCCAGCTGCTCCACGTTCAAATAGCCTTCAGAAAGTGCACTTCTGCCGAGTCACCTTGCAAAGTGCACTTGAGTCATCTGTTTTCATTGTTAAAAGCCTAAGAGAAGGGTTTCCTAACCTACATTCTCTCATTCCTTCTAGACTTTCCTCCACTGCTGGCCTATTTCTGGTGCTACTGTTTCCTGTTTGGAACAAAGAAAGCAAGCGAGAATATAAGAGAGCAAGAAAAGAGGAGCAGAAAGAAAAGAAGAGGGAAAGAAGCAGAGAAAAAAGGAAGCGCTTTTCTTGTTCAAGCTCCCGGTAGAAACGGGAGAGCTGTCATTAGGTCGGCGAGCGGTTTGGGGGCAGAAACTCCAGCTAGACACTTGTGAAGTGTACTCCACTCCTATTTGAAATGCAGACATGAGGAAGTATCACTTTAAGTTTATCAATATTTGTTAATTATCATTATCAACATTCCATAAGGTCTTATTAATTAACATACAGGTTTCATATGTGAGTTTTCTGTACACGACTTAGTTATTAGAGAGTTCAGTCTCGGCAGATTAACTGTGCGCACACACAGGAAGAAAAACAAACCCAAAAACAAAAAGAGAAAAAAATATGGCTGTCCATCTGAAACAGACCTAGTTCAGCTACGTGTGCGTCCAACAAGAAATGCCCGTGAAGAGAGAGGAAGAGGCGTGGCTACTTGGTTAGAGTCCCCCCCCTGAGCTAAAGGTCCTGTGGGTTGGAGGGCGAGTCTACTGAGAGCTCTAGTCCTAGTTGGATGCGGCTGGTGAGCGACTGCTAAAAGCAGCAAGCTCACCTGGAAACCCTCTGAAAACCCCAGGGGGAGACGAGAAACAGTCCCGGAAAGCAGGGGGAAAGGTTGAGGTTGTAGTTGGGGGTCAGAGTGACTGCATAGACAGAATAGTAGGGGGAGGAGGAAGGGAGGAAGGCAAGAAGGGGCTAAAGCAGGGTGCTGCAGGCGCTGAGGGAGGCTCTACGTCAGTGCAGATGTGCATGTGTGCGTGCATGTGTTTGCGTGTGCATGTCGTCTGAAGGAGGAGGAGGAGGAACAGGATAGGAGCTGAGTCGATCCTCCTGAGCCGATTCCAGGTCCGTCAAGGTGAAGCGGTTGTGGACCCACGTGGACGGGTTGCGGTAAGATATTAGTGAAGCACTGAAGGACCATGGTCTGAGGAAAGCTTGACCCCCGTCAGACACAGCCAGAAACTCCCTGAACTGTCCGACAGCTCCTGGACATGAAGATAAAAGATCAGATTAGTAAGAAGGTGCACGTCAAACATGACAGATGTGGTCATTCACAGGAATATGCACACATGCTTCGATTTTACACATGTATCTTCAATCATGGGATTTACAGAGTGTAAAAGACACAAACTGTCACACACTGATGCTTTAAACACAGTTTTCAAAGATCTCAAGAATTGTTTCCCCAAGCTCTACTTAAACTTGTCCCATCTGATAAACTATAGCTGTACAGCATCCCAGGGGAAATCCCTGTGGGACACCTTAAAAATACTACGCTATCTTTTCTTTTTGTACAAAAGCAGAACATCTATATCAAACAATGCTGGATGCAGTGACACCTCTTTTTAAGATGTCATTAACAGATATTTGACTGTTGATAAATAAAAATTAAAAAAGCAACTGTGGTGATAGAGGCTAAAATTTCAGAACAGCCATGCTACTTCTTTATAATCAGCATTTATTTGCTTCTTTGGCCCAAATGGGGAGATTCTATTATAAACTGTGAGTATGGATGCAGAATTTCCCGATCAGTGCATCACCCTCAGCTTCATATAATCTAAATGGTAAAATCTGTTAAATTCCACATTTGATTCTTTTTATATGGAACATTTAAAAACTGGTCATTCTTCACTGTGTATACATGCATATTCTAAACAGTGCACGGTTTATTTAGGATCTTTTGTATCTAGCATATCCTGGTTTCTGAAAACAGCATATAGCACTGTTTATGCATAAAACTGAGGCACTCTAAAGACCTGCACATGTGAATGAAGCGCAATGCAAGACAGCCAAGAGCATTTGGCAAGTAAAAGCATAGTGCCGGGAGGCAGGTTATGCATAATTTCACCTTGAATTTAAAACAGAAAAGATCAAAAGGACCAACGTGCATGCTTGTTGATTCTTTTTTTCACTTGCTTGTTTATTATAAGCTGATAGCAGCTTAGATGCATAACTTTTCCTATAACATACAACCATAAGACATAAAGAAATTGTATGTTAAAAACTACATATATATTCCAATATTTAATGCATGTATATTTTTAGATTAGGAAACCTGATTACTCAATTGCTGACTTTTTAAACCAATTGTTTTAAGCCATGATTTAGTGAGAATTTTGAATGCACTGCTAAATGATCATTTCTTCTTATGTTTTTCTCTGCTAAGAGACACCATTGGTGTGCGACATGTACAGCAGCTTGTAAAAATACTTTGGATCGATGCGCATTAGCTTCAGCTCCCACAGCGAGGTGTTATTTTTGCACTGTGAAGCTGAAGTGTAAAAACCTGAAACGACACTTCTGCCTGTCAAACTATTCACCACAATTTGAGTTTAAAAAGAAAGACCTAATATGATGCAAACAGAGCCGACACATCTGCAGATATGTCGTTTGTAATACTGACGTAACAGAAAACCTGAAATGTTTTTGCTTCGGGGGCCTTTTTAAGACATCCCTCTTGTTTTCAGCTTTTTTCCTTATAGAGAGTGGGAAGGTGTCTTTTTTTAACCTCTAAATCAAGGTATCAGTGTTTACTTTTCAGAATTTCAAATTTCCTTCTGTGAATTTTAGATGAACTGGTCACATGACAGATTTGCAGGCCAATTTTCTTTCAAAATCACCTTTGGGTCTTCACATCTTTTGCAAATCAGTGAGGATTCCCTGGTTTTAGATATATGGATATGCAGCCTACTTTTGTGCCAGATGAGCCCGATTTGCCAGGAGGCGAATATTCACGAGAAAAATAATTGAAAAAAACGAGGAGAAGACTTTTACTTTGCTCTAAAACAGACTTATCTGGCACATAAAGTAGCCAGCCAAAAATCCACTCTTGATGCAGGCGAAACACACAGTGCAACATCATATGAGCCAGCGCGGTGTTTACCTGTGAAGCAGTGGAGGGAGGTGGTGATGAGAAGGTGTTGGTGATGAGGAGGATGAAGGAGATGATAGTGGTGGAATAGCAACAGGGACTCAGAAGAGAGGAAGTAAGCAAGGAGAGGCACTGACATCAGCCTGCTTCACCTTTGAGAGAGACAGAGGACAGAAGAGGAAGAGAAGAAGAGAGCAGGAGGACAGATTGCAAGTAGAATAGCAGGACAAAAGGAAGAAACAAGACAAACAGCGGGGGGGGAGGGAGGGGGGAAGAAGAGCACAGGGAAAAGCAATGTGACCGCAAGACATCAGGCAGGTGCAGTTTAACAGCATAGCCGCAAGGAGGCAGCAGAGCCCAAGTAGTCACACTCACAAAGCTGCGGGTTGCAGTCAGGCGGCTGCGGCGCGAGGTCACTACTGTGCCGCTCAGGCTGCGTCCAATTCTCCTCAGGTTTTCCCCATCATCAGGCTCCACCCCAAAATCCCGCAACATCATTGGCTGCAGAGGGAGAAAATGTCTGTCAGACGCTGGAAAATGGATCCAACTGATGACCCATGAACAGTTTCTGCAAAGGACTATGTAGGTGTTGCCTTGTTGAGGTAGGTGGGGGTGCTGGTGCAGTCCGCCCCGTACGCACTCCTCTCCATGTCTGCGTTGGGGGTCTTGGAGCGAGCCTGCCCTCCCACCCTGGATATGAGCCTCTCCGATGGGCTGCAGCCTGGGAACACACAGATGGTGAAAATATGAACAGAGCGTGGTCTGCAAATTATGTCAGACTGACAGCTTACATTTCCTGTGTCGTTCATGAATTCATTAATAAGTAACTTAAACAAACTTTGCTTATGATTTGACTAATGTTTACATACAGTATATATCAGGCGTGTCAAACAGAAGGCCACAAGGGCCAGAATCATCCCGGAAAAGACTCAAATCTGACCCAGTGGATGGCTTTGAGAAGGAGGTAATACATTTTGGACTATATTTTCAGAAATTTTGCAACTTTTCCCACTAAAGCAGACCTCCCACATGGCCATTTATACTACACCAATGTAAATAAGTAATAGATAATCAGTTACAATCATAGAAATTTCTGTTTTTTTCTTCTTTTTTTTTTACAATGGATCCACGATAAAAACGAATAAAAAGAAATGTTCTGTGAATGAACAACCTTATAATTACAGCACAGTCTGGGCAATGAGCTACATTTTATTCATTTTAGACATTTATTTCTTACAATTTATGCCCAAAAAGTTATGCAGATTTCTTTCATTTGCTACGGCAGCATTTTTTTTTTATCATGTAAAAGACAGTTGAAATTGCACGTCTTCTTTTTTTAAAAATTGACATATTTAAGAGATTAAATGTGTAATTAAACTTTTTACACTGGCTAAAAGGGGAGTTTCACTGGTTTGTCCTATTTAGGATCAAAGTGGGAGATACAGTGTGGTGCCCACAATGTAAAATAAGTTTCACATCCTTGGTATATATTTAATGAGCCAGCGCGATGTTTACCTGCGAAGCAGTAAACAGACCGAGACCGAGGCCTTCGCTGAAACTCCAAAGTTTTTTTTAAAGCATTTCTTTAATGTCTCTAAAATTTTACATTTAACACAGAGAGAAGTGACCCTATAGAAAAATCAATATAAAAGTGGAAAGCAGTAACATCTGCTGCAGTAGCCTGTTTACTGCAGTACTCTTTACTGTGTCTCAGTTCCATACTACATACTGATATGCACACTATATAACATGAGGTAATCTCAACAATATACTGTTGTGCATGTTGGAAATTAACAGCTACCACTGCTAATTACAGTAAACAGACCAAAAAAAATACTGAAATTGTTAAATTGTCCCCATGTATAAACCAGTGTAAAATCCTCATTTTCAGTTCACAAAGTTCTGTTGATCGTACATATAATTTTGTAGCGGTTTTATACTTGAGGACATACATTTAAAATGTGCTTATAGTTGGACTACAGCTGAATAAAAAAATCTATGGAGCATTTTAGCTTGCTTCAAAAAGTGAGCCTACAAGCAAAAAGAGTTTTCTATGTTGTAAATAAAAGACATGCGGTCACATTCCTTGTAGTCTCCACCATTTAGTTGTTTCCTGTGTTATTACTGTTTTCTCATGTGTCTCGCTGCGGTTCTACATTTCCCTCCTTTCTGTCTTTGTATTTAGTGTTTTTCACCACTTTGCCAATTTTCTTAATCCATAAAACTTGCAGAGATTGTGAAAAATCTATCACAAATTTCTAAGATCTTAAGAGTCTATGTATGACATCCTTAATTCCTTTCTTTATCGTACATCAAAAGGCCCAAACACACTCACTACATGTATTGAATCAGCCATACAATATGAAAGCAATCAAACGTGGTCAAAAATGTGAACTTAAGTTCAAATCAAATATCAGAATGGACAAAAATACAAATCTCTTTAAATATGAGATGTTTCTGGTGCCAGACAGGCTGGTCTGAGTATTTCAGAAACTGCTGATCTACTGGGAATTTTCCCACACAACCATCTGATGGCTACTTCCAGCAGGCACAGAGCTCAGATCATCTCGAACTGGTTTATTCAAATGCCCTACACAGTCACCAAATCTCAATCCAACAGAGGCCTTTGGGATGTGGTGGAACAGGAGATTTGCATCGTGAATATAATTTAAGTTGATAGTGAAAATTAATAATTTAGTCATTACGCCCCAACGGTATGTCATATTCTGAGCACAATTAATTTCACTGAATGGTGGGTTTAAATGTTCCAATAGTTACAGATTGTGTTATGGTGGCTGTGTGTGTCTGTGTGTGTGTACCTGTCTTTCCAGCCAGCAGACTGGCCTGGTAAAGGGAATCAAGCTCAGAAAACTCAGCCTCTTTGCGGTCACAGCAGGGATTACTGTGTCGCCCTGGGGCATGCTGGGAGCTGTAGTGACCTGGAGAGGACTGGCAACTGTAGCTGTAGTTTTGACTGGATGCCTGCGGCCTGATGGGAATGCAGCGGTCTGGGGGTGTCTCGTACGGCGTCACCACTGCGTCGGGGCGGTCCAAACTCCAGGAGGACCAATGACGTGTCTCTGAAGCAGCTTCTTCCCTCGGCCAATGCTGAGCAGTGCCCGCGGGGGAATGGGGCCGCGGTGGTTGCCAGAGCGGCGTGAGAGGTTTCCTTTGCCCGGAGGCTTCCAGAGGGGAAGACAGGGGTGGATTAGAGGTCGGAGGGGGAGGAGGTGGGGGAGGCTGTGCGTGAGTGGGTTCAAGGTGTGCGGAGTGTGAGGTGTGTGTGACTTGTGTATCCCAGAGACGCAGAGGAAGCGAGGGCAGAGAGATGGCTAAGTGCTTCCCCAGTGGTCTGACACTCACCCCCCCTGCCTGCAGCAACTCACACAGCCTCACCCCTGTCCCCTCCCTCCCATCCTCCTCCTCCTCCCCTCTCCTGCCCGCGCATCCATCCTCCTCCTCCCCTTGGCTGGAAGGTGCGCAAGGGTGAGCGATGCTGAGGGTGAGCGGGGGTCGAGGGGGAGGGGGGCGATAGGGCGGAGGGGGCGGGTTCTGGCCTTGGCCCAGAGCAGCATCCCTGTTGGGCGTTGCCTGGTCCTCTTCCTCCTCCTGATTGGGCGTCAGCAGTACTTGGACCGGGCCAGGCTGTTCACTGGAGGACACAAAAGAGGGAGCGCGTCAGTCAGCCGGCAGCAGGACAGAAAAAACAAAGCTGCTCTGACGTCAGGTGAGTTACTGCATAGAGGGAAGGTCACGACAGCACATCAGGTAAACAAACACACACACACACAAGCTCACTTACATACCGGACAAACAGCCTTGTGCAAGCATCGCTTCGTGTATGAGATTTCACAGCCATGCTGTTTATGAATCAGGCACAAGCTCAGGTGCACTGACTGACTGATGACAAACTTAAGTGTCTGATTTGAGCATTTCCATCTTACACAGAATGTAATCAGATTTCCACTACTCTGCACTGGTGCAGTATATCAGCACTGAAAACAATCTATGACATAGACTAATTCGGTCTCATATCCTTTTATTGATTTGCATATATTGATAAATGAGGGATATGATATATGTTGAACATTAGTGGATTTTCTCAGAGACATGAGACACTATTAATGTTTGTGCGTGTGTGTGCTTGTATGTGTGAATAGAAAGTCTGTACATTTCTGTGTAGTGTGCACAGACACACGTGTGTCTATGTGTGCGCCCACCCCCATCCCCCACTTTAACTTTCCTGTCTCTTTTCAGCGTTAGTAATTACCCAGCAGGCTTTGCAGCACTGAGCTATAAATCAGAGGCTTATGTTGATCAATAGAGGAGAGGAGGAAGGTAATAAAAGAGGCAGAACACTGAGAGCTTTGCCTCCACCTCCTCTTTTCCCTCAGTCTCGCTGTTAACAGTTTGGATTTACAATTTATTATTTTAGAAAAAAAAAAGTTTTACTCCAGTTTAAGTTGAGTTTTAATGAAACACGGACTAAAATCAATATTAACATGGCTTAGTTTGCACATTCAATCAGTCTCTGGTCTGTGCTGGTTCTTCAGAGTGGAGCAGCAAAACTAATTACAAGATCTAACAAAAGAATATTTGAGGTTTTAGGAGTTTAATGACCGCCCTTTAAGGCACATTTGAGATTATACATCTAATTTCCTGACTCAGTAAGAATCTAAGATCCTGAGAAAAGACCAGAACTTCACAATAAAGCTCACTATATTCATTCTTTTTTTTCTAGAACATTCTGTACATTTTTTGCACTTGCATATTTTTAAAATCTAAAGATACTCAGGTTACTATAAACAAATTAACAAACAAATGCAGTGAGTTTTCCTAGGAAAACAGTTGGGATGATTAATTGGCAAAAAATCTGCAGGTCAATAACCAAACTGACCTTTTCAACTAACTTTCAGTTCTATTCTTTTAATGTTTTCATCATTAAGCCTCGTGTCTCTTGCATGTGTTGCGTCCAATTGGGAATTTTTAAAACTATGTGTGTTTGGCTATCAAAAGTCATCAGTGCATCTCAGATTCTTAATACTTTGATTTCTGAATATTAAAACTGATGAAACTGATGTTAAAACTCACTTTCCCCTCCTTACGCAACAAAACTAACACATCAGTAGGAAAGCAGACTGAATTTTTGTAACAGACAAACATAGAAGCAGAGAGCACGGAAACAAAGCGCGGCACAGGATCTGTGACTGCAGTCGCGTGGCAGCACACAGGACAGAAACACAGTGATGGACTGCAGCTTTGCAGTGCACAGAAGGACAGATCAGCAGCACACAAAGAGCAGAGGGAAGCCTTGGCAGCACAAAGCTACAAAGAGCAGCACAACAACAATGAAGGGAAGCAGTGAAGCACAGAAAAGCCGAGAGAAACTCTCTCTCCCTCTCCCTCTTTTTCTTCTTGATGGCAACACAGAGAACAGCAAAGCAGCTTTTTACTGCATTGCAACAAACACACAAACACAAAGCGGATAATAAGTTGCTGTATATAGTCAAGGGTGTGTGTTTGAGAAAACGTACACATTCAGACACACACACACACACATACACAGAGCTGGATGTGAGAGTGCAGTGCTGGGGGAGTGGGTTACAAAATCAAGCTTTCTGGGATTTTGTCCAGCCAGAGCTGAAGACACACACATGAGGGTGTTGAGGCGTTTCTACACAGCCAGCACCCAGAGGACACACACAGCGGAGTCCTGAGGTGGGTTTGAGGACAGCTTGAGCTTGGACAAACACGAAGTGAGGGAGGAAGGGGAGGGAAGTGAGGGGTTTTGAGGTGATTTTGAGACAGGCACCGCTGTGGATACATAAGGGTTGACAGTGGTGGTACCTGCGTGGGCCCTGTGGGCGGGCGCTTCCTGTCTCCCGTTCCATTTCCTGTTCCTGCCTGCGTTTGATTGGGGCCCCAGTGCTCCTCATGCACGCAGCTACAGCCAATCCGCTATGAGCGTTAGCCTCATGCAGGGGTCTGAGCACAGCTGAGGATGTTAACAACAGAGCAGGAGATAAAAAGGAGAATAAGACAGAAAGATATAACGACAGAGTGGAAGCGAGAGAAAGTTTGAGGAACGGAACAAGAAAGGAGACACGAGGAGGGATGAGAGTAAACGATTATAATACAAAAGGAGAGAGAAAAGAAAAGCAGAGCAGAAGGAGTGTTTGTGAGGGGGCCAGCATGCATTACACTCTGCTGCTGTAAATCAATGTGTGAGTAATTTACATAAGTAAAGAGTTGCAAAGTGGGATGTCCTCAAAACCTAACCTAACTTCAATCCCCAATCATTTTGGTGAGAAATATCCAATCACTTAGAAGCTTACAATTCAGGTTTTTGCAGCAATAACAACAAGTTTTTACTATTGTGTTCAGAAGAAACTGGATCCAACACTCAACAGCTGCGATCAGTGGCTTTTAGATAAATGTAGAAACCATAGTGCTGTGTTTCCTCCAAATTTACTGCAAATTTCTTTAGTGCCACAGCTACTGCTGCTGGTACCGAGGGTCACAGATGTCATAGCATTTTGGCATTTAGTGCCTATTCCAAAGCCAAACTGACAGAAAATGCTCTAAATAAAGCAAAAATCTCACCTGACTTAAATTTGACTGCTCCCTGTTTCAAGGCAGTCTACTTGTCAGACTCTTAGCTGCCTCAAAAGCTGGTCTTTACTTAAATCACTCTGTGGAGGTCTCATTCTGACCACTTGCATGTGCCCATAATGTTCCTTACACTACCTACCCTCACTACTATGCTCGCCTGATTTAAATCCTTGCAGCCCCTTCACCAAAATGAAACCCAGACAGAAGGTGCAGAAGGAGACAACCCTTTAGGGGAGATTAACAAATTGCACCACATGAACCTGTTAAATCTTTAAAACTGAGATTGTGAAACCATGAAAGAGATAAAAAAGCGAATGAAAAGTTATAGATGCATGAAAGAAAACAGACCCCCGCTCCGTTTAATGCACTCAGATGTTTTGCTTCTTAAGTCTTCCTTTGTTTGGTATGACAACCAGTTTATGCAGGCTCACTGTCAAGTCAAAGTTTGTGCCTCTTCTCTGCCTGGGCTACATTGTTTACCCTGATCCTGTGATTTCAACTTGCACAAAACTGGCAGTTATTTTTTCTCTGAGGACACCCTCTTGTTTTCAAGCTGACAGACACTGGCAATATCATAAGAGGAAACAATAGGAAGATTTCATAGCAGGGACCCAGCATCTTTTCCCACTTAGCAACTCTGATGTAATCGCATTAATATACTAACTTGTACTGTTTGTGACTCAAAAATTGAACATTAGATAAATGAGTTGAAACTGGGGCTGCGTTCATGAAGACACACACACCAGACAAGGGAATAAACTACAAAGATATTTCTAAGACCAAGGTTTTTTTTTAGTGTACACTCTCAGTGGTGCTAGTTGGTTACAAAGAATGCACAAGTGGACAACAAAAGAGCAGCCATCATCCGTTTTGGCTTGAGTTTATAGACTTCAGATTGATAGAGGCAGAAGAAAGGAAGGCGGATGGCAGCTCTGTTGTTGCTGTTGGCTGTACCCTCTGAAACACTGAGGCAGATTGTTTGAAGTATGCCCGAATCCATCGATACGGGTGTGGGAACCCAAATTCTGTTACACAATAGCACTGATAGTGATGCCATCTGTTCGTTCACAACTCGTCCTTTCACTTCATCAAGGTTGAATGTGCACACAGGTGAGTGTCAGGTACATGAGACTAAACACAGTGAAGCAAACACAGTAGGGCAGACAGGACACAACATAATAATCCCTGATGTAGATTTAGTTAGTTCTGAGTAGGAGGGGAAAACCTGAACACCTGCGGTTTATATAAAACTCTCACTTACACACACCTAAACATGTCTTCACAATAAAACATGACAGAAAAATATATTTTGTGGATGAACTGATCAAATATTCATGAAAAAGTCACACACACAGGAATATGGACACATACTTTGGGAACACCATGTGGGAACACCATGTGTTCCCAAAGTCGATCTAAAGTCAAGCCTGAAGTCACACAGGCCGTGCCCAAGTCTTTAATTTGAATGTTGAGTCGAGACAAGATGTGAACATAATTCTTTCACTGCTATTTATAAAGCTGGTAGCTGATTTGCAGCTGAGGTTGTTTTAGGTATAACTACTTAAACAGCATGAATGACTTTGTAAGTGGTGCCCGACATGAGCTTATTTGTTTTTAATTGCATAAACAACATTTAAGATGTTGATTTTGTGTGTGAGCGTGTTAACATTTGCTAAATAAAGAGGCTGAAAGTATGAGAAAACAAAACATTTGACTCAAGGAGCATGCTAAAGGAAAAAGTAACTGATGTCATCTGCTTTCAGCAGAAGTTATACTATTTCCATTAACACCAAAATGCCTAATTGACATTGCTATCCACAGAGCTGCATTGCTGTTGTGGCTAAAAAGCATGTGCAAAATATAATACTCAGACCTGATTAAAGGAACAACTGAAAGTTTTTTGTGATTCTGTGTATAACAGGTAAAAATGCATGTCTGGCTAATTTCCAGTTTAATGCGGTCTCCCTGTGAAGCACTGCACCAGCACTGGGTGCTACTAGTATGGAAGTCCCATTCTGACAAGCTGCACATCTGCAGTGTGTGCTGGATTCCAGTTCAGTTTAATTCAATCTCATTTCTATAGCCACAGATCACAACAACAATTGCCTGAATGAACTTTATATTGTAAGATAAAGACCCTGTAAAAATATAGAGAAAACCCCAACAATCAGATAACCCCCTATGATCAAACACTTGGCAAAAGTAGGACAGAAGACCTCCCTTTTAACAGGAAGAAACCTCCGGCAGAACCAGGAGCAGAGAAGAAAAGCCATATGATGCGACTGCTTTGGGGTAAGGGGAGGGGGGAAAAGGGTGAAGGATGCCTAGGCTGCATCACCTGATCCACTATAAGCTTTATCAATAAAGTGGATTTTCAGAAAGCAATCTTAAAACTGAAAAGGTGCAAGCAAAAGCCCAGAAATGCACAAGGAAGCAACCTTAAAGTGAAAGTTAGCTGTACCTTTACCCACGAAATGAAACTCATAAGATTTAGAATTTAATTTCGCATGATTCTTTTTTTTTTTTTTGGCAGAAGAAATTGAAGCTTTCAAAGAAAACCGGGCATACACACGGAGAACGTGCACGCCAAAGTTAGAATCCAGAACCCTCTTGCTGTGAGGGAATAATAACTAAACCAGGTGGAATTATAAAACTTTGTGATCCCACTTCATATGAGTCAGGCACCACAGTCTTCTGCTCTCCCCATGAAGCAACTCTGAGAGTCTAATATTAGAACCTCACGTCCTGGTACATACCCAAATTTTGAAGTCCATATGCACAGTTTATTATAGACATTTAAAGTCTCGGAGGGCATCAGTTGAGTAATTATCCCAGAGCCGATACCGATTCTCCAGAGACGGAGAAGAAATCACAGAACGTTTTGTCACAGGCCACATAGCAATACTCATAAACTAACTGTAAAATTAATGGAATGACCCTTAAAGTGTGACTCGAGTCAAAGAAAGACACAATCTAAAGCTCACACCATAACACACAGATACCCACATCATTATAGACCACACAAGAACGAAAAAGGTAGAGAAACACATTTTTGGAAGCAGAGGAATACACACACTGTAAACTCTGGAGGATAGCCAGGATATCGGAGCACTGAACTTGGATTGTGCTTGTGATTCTAAATAGGAATCACCCAGAAAGAGTTTCCTGCTCTGTGCCGGTCAGTGAACGCCCCACAGGAGTTTCCATTTTTGTAAAAACTAATCTGACAGGAATTTGTGCTCTGCTCTGTTCAGCTACACTGAACACAGCTGGAACTGCTAGATCCACACACACAAACACACACAAACAAACACACACGTCCTCTGAAATAAAACACACTGAACTAATTGACGGATGAAAAAAAAAAACATCAGAGAGAGACAGATGGAGAGACAGACCAACAGATGGGAACGAGGACAAAGACGAGGTCAGACAGACACATGGACGTACAAGTCACTGTGACTGTTAATCTAGACGCAGGTGACCTCAAAACTGCACCAGGCAAGATTTTAGCATAAATATACATGTTATCAGCATAAAGCATAACATTTTAATACCAAAGATATATCCACCTTTTCTTTTTTGGAAGCACAAATTGAGACATGGAAGTGTCTAGATGGGCCTTTGCTATGCGGGTTTCTGCTTGGCGCAGCTTTAAATGCAATTTTGAGGGGTAAAGGTTTAAACACATTAAATTTACATAAATGGTTTCTTACTCATCAGCTGTTGTATAAGTAAATCAGTGTTGATGCGGGCAGTGAAATATCAGGAAAGATCCATTAAACATAGGCAAATGAAGCCCAAATTGCATTCCGCTGGAAGTATTTCATAAGCATATAACTCCCATACATATTCACTACCAACTTCCAGCTGCTGATTTTCTATGTTTCCATATTTCATCCATACCCTGGTGTTGGAGCTGGTCCAGGTCCATGAACTTGCTGGGTTTGGGATTAAATCCCATGGCTGCCTCCCGCTCCGCCTCCCTTCGCTTCTGCTGCTCCTGCAGGCGGGCTCTCCTCACTACCTCCTCCTGAAGCTCGTCTAGCTCACTACGCCCTGGGCCTGAAAACACACACACACACACACACGAGAAATATGGGGAATGAAAATATTCATCAATTTAAATGCATGTTGAAGAAATTAAGCAAAAACACACACCTGCATTAGTGCCACCACTCCAAGTAGGTGGGGGCAGCTCCTGCAGGATGGCACTGCTGCTCTTGGACTTAGGCACTGAACGCCATGAAGGACCTGACATCAGCACCCGTTTTTGTTGCCCCACCTCCCTGTAAACAAAGGAAAAAGGTAAACGAAAGGCATAAATGTTGATAATGCAAACAAACTAATCTGTATCTGTAAGTTTCCTACCTGTCGGGGCTGCTGCTGTTCCTCTCGCTGCTCTCGTAGCCACTCTCCATCCTCTGAATCAGACGTGGCTGGTGCTCCACCCCTCTCAGAGGTGGAGGGGCAGGGGGACCCATCGTCCGCCCACTGCCCAGAGACCTGGGCTGCCCAACCAGCCCAAACCCCGCCTCCAACTCCCCAACTTCTCTGGCTTCTACTTCTTGCAATCCGAGCAGTGGAGCAGGTCCCTCTAAAGGGAGTGAGTCCTGAGGCCCTGGAGGGAGAGGCGGGCCAGGCACAGTGTTATAGCCCACAGAGGAGCCTCTCTGTCGGGTGAAGATGCTGTCGATGTTCAGCGCTTCTCTCCTGGGCCTCCAAGTTGGCCTGTAGCGGCCTCCAGAAGAACTAGAGAGCAAAGAACAAGGATTCAATGCTGAACATGTCTACTGACTGAAAAAAATTAGTCTTCTGGTAAAAATTATTTTAAAACTGCGAAAGAAAGTAAAATTTTCTGCAGAATGTCTACTTTTGTTTATGATTCATTCTTTTACTTAAAAGTACAACACGTATAATTTTTCTTGTGTTAAATCCCAATTTCACATTGCACAAGAGATGAGAGCGAACAGTGGTTGTCAGGCCACTGATTGGTCTTTAGGCCTCTATGATTGTCACAGTTTCTCATGACGTTAGTTGCCGTGTGTCTGCAGAACAGTAATACCTTTATTTATGTGCCCATAATTTAGGACATGTTTTAGAGAAGATCCAAAGTGACATCTTTTCATAATATGGAGTACACTAATCACTAACATAACAAAATGACCACCTTGCATTACTTTATCAGCAAATTTTACAAAATAAGCACTGCCAGATTCAAGCGGTCTAGCTAAGCTACAACTAACTTACTTACTGTAGCTTTCTTGCTAGCTTACATTACTGCAGGCAAATTCAAATCTCAGTGAAAATGCGACTTGGCTAGCTTGACAAATTACCTGCTAATGTGATCCGTGATACTAACTTGTCTATAATGTTTTGTTTTCATGCAACAATAAATCTTGCAAAGGTGTATAACTGAAAATGTTTCTTCAAAGAACTAGCCCAGAGTGATGCAAGGCAGGGCCAGTTAGTCAGCTAGCCGTAACTCAGCTAAACAGTCTGGTGATCGATCTCAAGAGTGAGGTTACAGACTTTGATTGAGAAGCCAAAGCAATCTAACCAAGCACAAGTCTGTATGATATCAACCTTATCTTAACAAACACACATTTTATTCATATTGTCACTACTGGAAAAATTTAATAGAAACAGCAACATTTCTGATTGGTGGAGGTCGCTGTTACCAAGAAAATCTGATTTCAGTCAGGAGTGAAGGACTGTAACATGTTGCTAATGAGGCTATACTTTGTTACATACACATCACAAAATACAAAATATATTCCAACCTTTTATTATACACCAGTATGATAATGAAACCTATTAAATTCAAGAAGGTTGAAAGTCCTTTGTTGTGGAAACTAGATTTACAAAGGGTTGCTGGATGAGAAGTTCCTTTACCTTTAAACGTAATTATGTAAACAGTCTTGCACTTTTAGCCTTTTTTTTTGTCGTTTTATCCAAATCAAATCTTTTTATGGTCACGACTCACCTCACAACTGTTTGGCTTGTTTCAGAACTGAAAACTCGTTATATAAGGAAATCTCCACTGACATTTCACAAATGCCATTTCAGAAATAAATTGAAAATTCACTTCCAAAACTCTTAAAAAAGTGGGCATTCACAGCCTTTGAGCATGTGCCCCACAATAGGATGCTAGCTACAGTTCACTTAACAGCCACGATTCTTGTGATATTGTGCATTTTATTTTCTTTAAGCTGTGTTGTGTTATTATCTCAAACTTCCACTTAAAGATCAGAAGGAACAGACTGCTGTGTGTCTCACAGTGTGCAAAGCTGTTTAACTATGAACTCAAAGCGAGGAATCTCAAATTTTTCCTCATCTGGATTTTTTTCTAACAGGCTGAAGGGCAGCGTGTTAACTTTTCAATTCAATCTGGGTTACAGTGTTGAAATATATATATATATATATATACACATTATAGTTGTATTGAATGAGTAGCCTAACAACATGAAAATAAGCTCCATATCTAATAAGCACTTCTACTTTTTCCCCTGAAGAGATGTGAGTATTTACGTGTGATTTGAAGAAGGCATTACCGTGAAATATTTTCATCTTGCTTTCACCTAATTCTACAGCCGATGTGTACGAGTGCTGCAGTACCTGGACTTGCTCTCACTGCTAGTGCTCTCATCCTCCCAGTGGGGACCCCCAATCCCCCCCTCGCAGCCCCCAACTCCGGAAGAAGAGGAGGAGGACAGAGGACGGGAGGAAGAGGAAGAGGAGGTCAGAGGCCTGCGGGAGGAGAGGAGGAAGACAGCCGTCTCCTTGTACTCCTGCAGCGGAGGAGAGGGAGGGCGCGGAGGACCCTCCACTGCTGACTCTGAACACGGGAGAAAAGGAAGAGAAAATAAATCCAATAACATTTTTATTTATCCCACAGGGGGCAATTATGCAGGCAGCAGTGCAAATAAATGTGAGAGTAACCACTAACGAGGCGCATAACCTGAAGACTCTGCAGAACCCATTTCCCTTCACCGAAACTTGAAAACGCATAACTGTTTGCTCTTAACTATATCAACAATGATACTTTCTGCATCTCCCTGAAAACACTTGAGTATTTGCTGTTATTTTTTAAACCATTAGGGTTTCTTGACTGAAGGTGCAACTGCATTTTTTTTAAGGGGAAGAACATTTGGACCAGCAGCATTACCTCCAGCGTCAGCACCAAGCGGCGGTGTGCCAGTGTCGTAATTACAGACCACTGTGGTCTGGGATTCACTGGAGAGGTGGCTGCCTGTAGACTGGTGGAGGGATCGGCTGCGAGAACCTCGGTGACTCGAGCTGTCTGTCGAAGAGTCCGTGCGAGTATCGCTGGATATGGATGGCTCCCGACCTGTGGGAGAAAAGAGAAAGAGAGGTGACCTTTTAGGTAATCCTGTATGCGCATATGTTTCCACTTAAAGGCATGATAATACTATAGCACAGGCTCTGCAGTATGCAGAGGCAGATTATAGGGTTGAAGGTCAGAGCTTTAAAGCTATAACCCCGCATGTTCTCAAATGATAAAGACAGATCAACCCGATCTGATATTTAGCAGAGTGTATCATCTTTGCTGTACCAGAGTCTTCACTGTCGTAACCAGCCTTGCTGCTGCAGTGCTGGAGCTCCAGCTGCGGGTTGGAGCTGGTACAGGGGTTTGGGCTCTCCTGCAGTATCACCGGCGTCCCACGGGGGTCAGCGTAGAGCAGCAGCAGGGGCTGATAGTGGCCTTTGATACAGCGAGACACTACGTCCTTCCACTTAGGGCCGATCTAGAGATGCAGAGCACACACACAAAAATATATATTTATATAAGCACACACACATAAAAAGGAAGTATAACTATCTGTTTTAGGATATAACGCTACTCATATTCCTCTAAAAGTAGAAGGTCAAATACACTTGGTGCTGCTGTGTCTTCACTGATATCATATTATCTCAGTCAATAATCTAATATGACCCTCAATGTGAACTATGATTGATAGTCTAGGACAGGTACATGCACACAAGTTCGTTCTGTTATTTCTGCTGAGTATTCATGAGGATTTTTTTAGCCTTTAAGAAAAGGACTCACACTTAAATTACATACATAATATGAACACAGTTCTTGCACTGAGATTTAAGCGCATAGATCTAAACAAAGATAGGGATTAAACCTTAAACACATAATCAATCTAAAGCTGCCTCTACTGCAAAAGACCTGACTGTGCAGCACTTAAACTAACATACAGCACAGCTCCTGTCATTTCTGCTCTCACAGGCACAAGTGAAGATGCAGCAGATGCTCCTCGTGTTGCAGCGTGCAGACTCGGGACTCAAACTACGTCTCACCTCTTTGACGTGGGCGTCGTCGAAGTACATCCACTTGCGTATCTTGGTCTGGAAGAAGAAGGTGGAGTAGTGCTTGCCATAGTAGCACACCATGCCCACCAAGTAGAGCTCCGCCTGGCGAGCCCTCTCCTCTGTCACACGGTAGAACAACTACCGAGAGAGAGAGAGAGATAAGAGGGAGGGGGAGGAGACAAGAAGGGAGGGGGGCATGCAGGGGAGAGGTGTGCGGTATAGGAGAGAGAGAGAGAGGGAGAGAGAGAGACAGAAGAGTTAGTTAATGTGAATACAAGCACATTTTTGCTCACCTAGTATATGCTGTATGCAGTAATTCTTCACTCTCCTCACTTTCCTCTGCTTGCGAAGCGCACACAAACCTACAGTGCTGCATACACGCTGCAGTTTTTCAAGCGGAAATGATGCACGGCTCTCACACTCATCTCTTAGTAAGGTCACTTGCTCCAGATGATACTGCTAGTAACATGCACAGACAAAGGCAGTGTATTGATAGCCATATGTATAATTCTAGCCATTGTGCTTTGATGAACCATATATCTCCATGATTCAACATAATAAGCTAGAATAAATCTAGTCCTGCAACCAGCAAATACTTTCATTATTTATTATTTTGAAATCTTTAAAGAATCAGAAAATACATCTTAACAAGTTTGCACAACCACAACTCTTTTGTCCAGCCAACAACCCAGAAATCTGCAGATAAACAATGAAGATCTGTATTAATTCCTTTTAAATTTAACAGCTGATTTACAGTTAACTAAATATAAAGTTTGGTTTACTGCAGCAGCAGCACTACAGTTATCTAATCTGAGGAGAAACGGGACATAAAAGTGTAAAAAGGGGGGATGGGTAAGATACAGAAAAACAGCAAGTGAAAGTAACTGTGGAGGCAAATGCACACACTTTTAATAGCTAAACACAATTTGGAAAATTCAATAGATAACACCTCAGATTTTCTTATTCAACAGCTTGTTTTTTCCCCCCTCACAGCTGCAGGATGAAAACAAGAGACAGAGCAGCAGGCGGAGACAGAAGATAGAGGGAAAAACTTGAGTCACTGTAACACATATTCATATTCACTAATCCATTATTCATGGATATCACTTCGGAATGCGGCTGGAGATGTAACAGGGGCATTAAAATGCATCAACATTACTCAGTCATGACGCCGACTATCAGAGGTCGAACACGTGTGTGTGTGTGCGCGTGTGTGTGTGAGAGAGGTGTAAAAGCTGTAGCTGTAAATGGAGAAGTAGCGTTCTGAGCTCTTTATAAGAAAATTGAAAGTCTGGAAGATTACGTCGTATCTGCACAGAATTTGTTTTTTTAACATGCTGAACTTGCACATTATTGCAAGTTATTGTGTATTTGTTTACACACACACACTGAAAATACATATACATCCATGCATGCGCTTGTGTCGGACAGTTTGCATGTGATAATGTGCTGAAAAATAATGTATGCATGTGCTTACATCTAGCAGAAAGCAGTTTGCTGTAGATCAAATTACAAATTACTACTCTTGGTCCGGAAATCTAGGACTCTACTGTATTCTGATTTTTCACACCCTGGACCTTATTCAGTTTTATAACAACTCTCCAAAAGGTATGAGATATGCATAAATATTTTGTTTTATTGTAAAAACTAGGACTAGTAGACTGTGATGCATTTTCTCTTAAACAAAAGAGAGAAACCAATTTCAGTGTATGATTGTCAGGCTTGCGCTCTGGAGCATTGCCACTAATCTACCATGAACCCTTACTTGAAAGGACAGAAAACCAAAAAACTCCAGCACTCCTGCAAAACATTAGCATGCAAAAACACTCGGTATGCCAGTATGCATGCACTGTTAGCAAGAGATTACAATTATTTGGCTCTAAGCTTTTAAAAACATGCAAATTTTGCCTGTTGGTGGCACTACAGTAAAAGTGAGTTTTGTTTTTTGTTTTTTAATTGAAATCAGTTTGAGACAACCCAGCAAAAAAAAAAAAGGTTGAATTTACTGGTCCTTGAAATGACATCCCTTTATATCTACATTTGACTGAACCTTGAAAGGAGACCTCTTCTTCCTGTGAGACGACTCTATAAACCCCTGCAGCACTGTGCAACCAGAGTATCTGGGAACAATAGGCTTTGACTGTCCAGAGTGCAGTACAAATAAGCTCTGCAAGCAAACATTTTTAAGAAATCCCATCCAGCACTAGTTTTTGCATTTGTTTTGTTTTATTTGTTAATAATGTGTTGCTGTGTAATTGCAAACCTTTCACACCCAAATACAATGCAAATAAGATGAGATAAGATGTGCATACGTTTGCATTTTTGAACAGTAAAGTGTCATGCAGATGTCAACTAAACTTTTTAAATTGCAACAAATTTAATCTTAGACGTTTCCATTGTTCTGCAAAAAAACCAACAAATTTTCACCTTCACTTCAATAAACTTCAAGTATTTATGAGTATTTTTACCGACCCTGACTGGTTTTGAAATTAGACTTGAAAAGGCCCAGGGGCGTCTGGTGCTTGCTGGGAGTTAACAGCCCTTCTGATTCACATATACACACTGCACACAAAGCTATTTTCGCCACAGAATATTAGGGAAATTACATCTGTGTATTTATGTCAGTTTGGGCTCAGCTGCTTGCATAGAAACGCACGATATACGCTAATTTTGTTCAAAAGAGTGTATAATGTGCGGTCGCTCACATCTCCCAGACGCAAGCAGGTTCCCAGGCTGTGTATGACATCCTCTGCTAGGTCAGAGTGGTCTGAATCCCACACCAGCCCGATGGACACAATCTCCGGTGAGTTCATCAGCACCCGGCGGATACGCAATACCTCCCCACAGTTACTCTGTGAGAGCGAAAGGACGAGAGGAGGTTAACAAACAAAACAAAAAAAGAGTGCGTGATTAAACAGCTTTATTCATCATGTGTGATGAGGCTACAGAGTGTGCACATCACTAAGGCCATCCCTATTTGGCAGTAATGAAGACGCACACACACGGAAAACCTGAACAGTAGGAGCGCGAGGGACAGAGACAAAAGGCTAAAAAAAACAGAGAGATGATGAAAGGACTGTAAGAGAGAACGACAGAGGAAGAAGTGCTGTGCTGAGTTGTATTTGTCCCTTGGGCCTTCTGTTGAGTTCAGAACCGTGTGTTCTGAATCCTTCCTTTGAGTCATGACCCACCACAGAGCTGGTGCACACAGACACACACACAAACGTACACACATGTACACACGCAAGCATGCACGCAGTGCTGGCAGAGCGGGCTCGGAAACAGCCTGAGAACACCCTGGCAACCAGACACTTTGCCAAACACAGCACTCGCACACATAAGCACAATCGCACACAGAACTCTCCCTTTGTGGGCGGCGGGCCATCTTGCACTGGCACCAGAAATGGCAGGAAGGTATTTTGCCAGGGTCTGCTTCTCAATTCTCAGAAAGGGACACAAATACAAGCCAGGGAGCAGCAGCCAACCAGCACAGCACTGAGACACGAGGCTATCTGTATGCTTAGGACACATGGACGGGACACACAGCTTCAGTTAGCTCTCAGCGCTGAGGGGAACAGCCGCTGACAACATCATTCATCAAACGGTTGTGCAAACAGATTCGCTCTGCTTCATAATACAGCATTGATCGGTGCAGCCTCATCGTTGAATTTTATATGCAAAGATTTTTTTTTTCCCCACCATTCTTTTTCTTTTTTTAAATCACTGTGGCCATGCAGACCTTTCCAAGACACAGAGAGTTATATAACAGGGCTGCTGGTCAAATGATACTGTAGGATCGCAGTATGCTGATTGTGGCATTCTTCAGATTAAAATGACACAAAGCTTGTTGTTGTTGCTTCCTGACAAATCAAAGAGCAGCGGAATGAAAATGCTTTCTCATCTTTAATAATGGAGTCACTGAAGAGATCATTCATGGAGGATTGATAAACGCCTAAACCACCACAGCTGATGAGAGAGGCTGTAAACAAGCCAACAGTTTAGCTAGATTATGTAAACCGCTTTATTATATCAATACGGATCACAGCCAAAACTACAAAAATCCAACACACAGGCCCATTTCACAACTCATTTGTCACCACCATGGTCACTGACTGCATATAATAAATGTATCATTATAGATAATGGATATCTGAAGCCATAAATCTATGATCACTTATATGCATACATTTGAATCCTGCACAGCCAGTAGCAGCCAAGTATGTTAAATAATAATTCAAATTTTTTTCTTTCATTACATTGGATAGTGACATGTCTTATTTTTTCTACCAAATGAACAATTACAGTAACTATAGTAATAGATTACTTTGATGGGGTAACATAGCAATGCACTGCCCACGGTGTGTAGAGTTGTTTAAATCAGCTGCAATATAAAAAAAACTGCAGTCTAATTCTGGCTGGTTCTGAAGAAACTTGGTTACTAGTAAAAGTTTAAATGTAATATCTTTTAGTGAAGCATCACAGATTTATTACAGCACAAAAATATAGTTTGAATTTGGCGCCCAGGCTGGCATCCAGGATGAGTGTCATGTAAATATGTTACATAAAAATTGGGGAGCGGGTGGCATGGAGGTGGGGTGTTTAGCGCGCAACACCACACCACATAGATACTCCAGCGTTCTCCCACAGTTCAAAGACATGCACGGGATTACGCTAAGTGGTGACTGCAATTTGGCTGCCGGTGTGAATGTGACAAATTGGCGACCTGTCCTGGATGGACCGTGCCTCACGCCCTGTAACAACTGGGATAGGCTCCAGCCCCCCTGTGACCCTGAACTGGATAAGTGGAAGAAAATGGATGGATAAAATTGGGGCATAATAAGTAAACAGCCCTCCCGTGGGTGGATGCTGAGGTGGTGGAAGGGTTGAAAATAGCAGGCAGGGATGCCAAGCAACAGCACTAGTACATCGGAGGGGAAGATAAGAATTTCTGCAGCTTAAATAGTGCATTTATGTTATATGTGCTCTGAAATAAATCACAGTATACACTCTGTAAGTCTTATAAGATCTAAATGTTTCATATAGATATATACACACCATTCCCTACTCAAAAAACATGAACGGGAGCACTGAGTAAATCCTATGAGTAAATAACGTGTCACATTAAAAGACTACATAGAAAACATGAACATTTTTATTTTCTTGTCACATGTCACAGTGATCCAGTATAATGTTTACATTTTGATGAACATCTGAAGAGCTAAAACACTGATCATCTCATCTACATATTCACTTTATTGCACTGATATTAGTTCACAACTCGCCAAATTTCAAATCGCCTGTGCAAAACTTCGCCATCAATCACATTATCCAGTCCTCGCACTGTCCTATCTTCAATCTCACACCTACAGTATCATCCAGCAGCCTCGCTTCCATCCAAATACCATCACTTTGTTTGAGCAAAGCCCAAGGTGGTATTAACAAAAGATCAGCGCTGCAAGTGATGAAAGATAAACACAGACAGGTTGTGTGTCTCCCGTGGGACTGCGCACACAATGCCAACGTTTACCGTGGTTAAAGAAACACTGGGTGTGTGTTAGTGTGGCTGCAGCAGTGGAAGTGGTGATTGTGCTGTGTGACGAGAGGGGCAGCTGCTCGCCCGTGCCCAGAGAGGAGGCTCTTTTGTACAGATACTTTGGCAGACAGAGATGGGTGTGTGTGGTCAAACTGGATCTATTCAGCAGCAGCACTTCCCCATGTGGCATCGCAACACACAAGCCTGCAGAACAAAGGAATCATTGAAAATTCCTCTGTTCACGTACGCCATTTTTTCTCTTCCCGTTATTGCTTTTACAGTTCGCATTTCGTGCACGGCTCTTACTCCAAAAACACTCCGTCTTCATGTATAATTTCAAACCGATCTTCCTCTGAACAACCAAACACAGTTTTCTCCCACAAGAAGAAACTGATGATTGCCATCATTTACTGTACGGGAGGTCGACGAGGACAACTTGGAAAATGCTTCCCGTAATAGAAAGAGAGATGAAAAACGGGAAGAAAATGCAAATGAGCCGCTGATTATGTAACAGAGACCCGCCGTAGCGAGAAGGAGGAAAAATAACAAAGAAATGATGAAACAAGTGCAAATTATATTTTCAGAATGTGATTTTCACCCTGCTTTAGTTTCCTGATTACATTCTTCTCTTGATAAAAGGGAAGAAGTTGAGCGTGGAAGGGCACAAAATGAAATGCACGTTTTCTGTGCACGTTGAAAGGAGTGCACGTGCGTCATGCAAAAGTGTCCTGTGTGTGCACGCTCTCACGGGGCAGTTGCGTAGGTCTCCCATGTTGCTGGCGTTGCGGAGCAGTTCTCCAAACATGTCCGGCGTGGGTTTCTCTCTGCACTCCAGCATCCTCACTGCCTGGTTACTGCAGCATTGGATACACACACACACACACACACACACACAAAATAAAATCAGACACCCGGTGAGTGAATGCATCCCAGAGTTAGACCAAAAAGAAGGAAAACTTGATACGTTTGTTTGTTTGTTCCTCTGCATTTAGATATTGATGCTGGTAATGAAAAATCCCTCTACAGTGGGTAACTTAGCAAGACAAGCACTCATTAGGCAAATGTGCAACACACTATACTACGAAGCCAAATGAAATTTACTCCAGTATTTCTCTCACTTCACAAACGTTATATTCTTTAAATGAAAAAATAAGAAATAAGAAAAAGATGTAGATTATATAGACATGCATGTCTGCTGTGAAAAAACCTTTTAAGTCTGAGAACATTTCTAAACCCTGTCTGACTGATGCTGATCTTTGACCCCACTGTAGTAATTGAGCATTAACCATATATCAGCATTACTGTTGAAGAAGTTCTTCTACAATTATCCACTCAAAAAGCTTTACTTGTCGACCATAAATGCATTTTTTCTCTGACAATCTCCTTCACTAAAGCATAAAACAATGACACTTACTAATACTAAGCTCTGTTTATCCCTTTTAAGTACAATTGTCCTCTGAAGGACAAGCTCAAATATATGTTATAATTCTCTGTGAATACAAAACAAACTTTACAAATCTGTCTCAGGCTTGGTACCCAGTATGGGATAATGCGTGCATTTATTCGGCATTGTGCTTTTGTTTTTATTTGTTTGCTTTTTGCTTTTTCTAGCGACATATTTCTTTCCTTTAAGAATAACAATTTTAAAAACCTGTCCTCCTCCTAGCCGTTCTCCTCGCCTCCTCTCACCTCTTCCATTAGCCTGAAATGAACTCAACCTCTTCTCTGTACACTCTCTCACTCGATTTCAACCCCTTGCTCAACCTCTCCTCTTCAGATACACAGTCAGATGAGGAGTCTAAGAAAGCAGAAAATACAACGACAACAACACACCGGCTGGGTACACTCTTGCACCGTGTGCTTGAACCACACATTTGTTTTCTCTTTTTGGTGCCCTCTGACTATCTTACTCATGCTGACTTTTGCATATTTGGTTATCTAGACTGTAAACAACAGGCTTCATTAAGGGTAAAAATAGCTTGGCAGTGCTCACAGGCACAAACAGAGACCAGTGGTACCTCTGTGCCCCACAACTACTTTGACATACAGTGTTTATTTGTACTTTTGCCCCCTCCCCGCCATTCATTCCTCTATTTCCTCGGCTGTGTTTCATTTCCAAACGGGATATAGGAGGATCTGTCCTCTTATTTCTGTCTTGTTTGGCCTTTCCGGGGCCCTCACTTCCACTTATAGATTTATGTCGGCCCCTGGGTCCGCTAAATCAAACACCTGATTGATTACTTTCCCTGCACCTTATTTCATTGACTCGGCACATGTGCTGGGTTTTTTTGAGTACGCACACATCCTGCATGTGTATTTGTCAACACAACATCATCTACCTGTACATGGGGGAATCGTTTTGCACATCCTCACCTGCCCTTGCACGAAGATACACGTGTGTGGACGTAATGTGTGATTGCCACTCACGGTTCAGTAAGGGACCCGTTCAGGGAAGTAGGGAACACGCTGTACCTTCCTTTACTGCCACCCCGTCACAGCTTGCTGCCAGATTTACTGCAGTGTGTGTAGGTGTGTCTGTGTGTGTTTAGGTGTGTAGGTGTGCGTCTTGTCTTACCACAGGGATGTAGTGGAGATATAATGAACCATCTGAATGAAGGGCAGGGGGTCTGATGTGGCTCCACAGCTGTTACACACACACTGGAAACGAAAAGCATTCTGAGGTTCATACCAAGACGTCGCGCTCATGTTGTTTGGACGGTTCATTTAATGCATTCAAAAAGTGAAAGATGTAGCAGCTCTTTGAGGGCGCAGAAGGGACAAACATCCCCTTACCTGTTCGAACAGAGTCATGGCAAACTTCTGGTGTGGAATACAGTGTTTTGCTGTGCAGATGTCCTCTCTACTCTCTGCGCTGATATGGAAGTGGATTCGCATCAGGAGGTTCTCCTGAGAAACACGTGGGAAAGACATCAGTTAATGTGTGTGTGGTATGTACGGGAATATGGTCGGTTATAGTGTGGGTGCGTGCGCGAGCGCGTGTTTGATCGCTCCTCTCTGTTGGTGCTCTTGTTAATCTGACCGTGGGAGCTGCATCTATATTTCATAAGAAGCCGACGGATTCCCTGACTGAACACATTTACTACCAATCGATCAGACACCGCCTCTCAGGCACACACATAAAACGCACACGAAGAAAGAGAGAGGCACAAAAGTGGCGAAAAGAAAGCAACAAGAGGGTTTGAAAAGAGGAACGCGCCGAGGAAGTGAAGTAACAGAACCTGTGGAGTGTCACCAGAATATTTTAGCATCCGCTGCACGTAGAACTCAAATATTTTGGAAAGATCAATCATGTACTGTACCGTTTCATGAACCCGATCGGGAGTGATTGCTGGAGGTTGCTGGCCGTCCCTAGGTGTACTATTCTGAACCAAGACCTCCTTGTAATTGTTTTGTTTGCTAGCACACAGTTTGAAGACTGCAAACACCTGCGAACTACTTACCAACTGTGAAACCAGAAAAAAACAGAAAGGGAGAACATTAAATTAAATTTGTGCCTCTTGAATCGTGTTGGCTGCAGCACATTCAAACTGAAGATGAACATTCTCAGTTTCCAGACGGTGTTGCACATCTTCAAGTTACACTGCCACAGTAGACCAACTGTAGTTACTGTGGGTAATGCATGTTTTTCCCTAGCGACTGAACGTTGCCAGGGGATGTTTTAAATGATTATGTTTTCTTCAGCTATCAGAGAGGAGTAATGATTTTATCTTTTGGTCAGATTGTTGGCCGACAGAATAAGATAGCTGTTTAAGTTTGGTTGCAGAGCTCCTGAAAAGGCACTCAGGGGAGATGGTGTGTTTTCCCATTAAGTTCAATGTTTTTCGTAAGCTTGAAGATACATCAGATGAGATGACAAGGAATCCCTCACAGCATAACAGTGTAACAACCCAACAGGCACCGGCGGTGGAGTCACAAACACAGAGAGTCTAAACAAAAAGTGAACACTCCACGCTTGTCAAAAGGCATATTTCTTTGAGGCTGCTGTGCTCGATATCTCCTCTCCCCTGAAGGCTTCCGACTGCAGTAAAGATGTGGGAGTTCCTCAAACACTCGCTCAGATCAGCCTTTAGGCATCCCCTCACCTCTTATTTATGTGTGCAGGTGTGTGTGTATGGATAAATGTTGTCGCAGACTCACAAAGCACTCAGCAGCATCGTCCATGATGCCCAGCTGAAAGCGCTGTTCGTCCTGGAAAGTCTTGGCCAGAGCGCTCCGCAGTGCATCTGAAGGCAAGACGCGCTCACTGCTGAACTGGAACTGAGCAAAGATACTCTGCAAACAGAAAGACATCCACGAATCTGTTAATTTCTTTTCTTTTCCTCAAAGATCCATTACTTTACTTTTTTACAGAGCAGATCAAAAACCTCTAAACACAGCTGCCCTGTAAAGAGGAACCATGTTCTGTCAAATGACCCATAAAACAAAGAAACACACAAACAAAGCTAGTTGTGATCTTGTCAGGGACAAAAGTGCTGCACAACAAAGTCCGAGTGGACTAAAACAAACGGCACAGCTGGCCTCGATATCAGACAGTATCAATAATAAATGGCATTTGTAGTGCACTTTTCTCTGACAAAAACAGCTCTGAGAGTGCTTTGGAGCCGTAAAACCAAATCAAACTGTTGCAGGAGGCTCGGAGAAAAAGCTAGGCCACCGAAGTGTGTTTTGAGGGCAGCGATCAGAGTGGAAGGGAGGATCTGTCATTTTGAAGAGGAAGAAGACGGCAATGTTTATGCTCGTGCAGGTGTAGCAGGTGTTAAGTGTTAAAATTGTGTCTCTCTTTATCATCACGCAACGTCTCAGACTTTAGATGGTGAGCCACTGGAGTCCTGATCCCCTGATTTAGGCATTATACTATTCTTCTTCTAACTGTGCAGCTAACTTTTTAAATACGTTTGGAAAATTAACTGCTGGGAAAAACTGATAAAGTGTTTCTAATTTCTTTATAAATATTCCAGGTAAATAATTCCTGCCACAATATCATAATTCTGTATTTTTTGATCAGATTAATTTTAACAGGATTATTTAATACAATTAATAATTGATGTTTTTGGCATCAAATTTGTGCATTAAATTCAACAAAATTCATCTGAAAACCAAAGAATCGGCAACTGAAGATGTGGAGCCTGGCAGGGGCTGTATTTTGGCTTTTAGGAAGTCATTAGCCGTGTTTATAACACAGAGTAAGGCAAGAGAATAACGGCACAAAGCAGTAACATTGATCATCTTGTCATTTTGGAATTTTCGGAAGCCTAACTTGTATCTGAAAATAAAATTAGATTAATGGCACAAACCTTATTACCTTATTTGGTCAGCTCATTTTTGTAAAATTGCCTGTTTGACTTAAATACCTTAAATCCTACATGGGATTGTGAAATTTCAGCCAAGTTTTAGTGGTTGACAGGTTCGCTCCAATAAAACTGAAAGCTCTATATATCCAGAAATAATTCCACATACAGAATATTTGTTTTAATAATTTGGTAATATAATATGTGATAAAATATATATATATATTTGAGTAATTTTGTAGATATTTGTGTAGAAATAATAGCGCTGCACTTACTTGGGTCATGGGTCAAGGTTGAATTAGATTAAATTAAGGGATTAGATGAACAACTGTCAATTCAATTTCCATTCAATTTAATTTATATGGCACCAAATCACAACGGCTGCTTCAAGTTGCTTTATGTTGTAAGGTAAAGACCCTACATTAACACAAAAAAACAGAGAAAAACTTAACAGTCATATGACCCTCTGTGAGCAAGCACTTTGGCGAAAGCGGGAAGGAAAAAGTCCCTTTTAACAGGAAGAAACCTCCAGCACAACTAGGCCCAGGGAGGGGCCTGAGACAGTTGTAAATAGTGGCAGTAGCTGCAGATAAAGTAGTGGCACAAGAAAACGCAGTCTGAAACTTAAGCGTAGTGATGTAGGTCTTAACACAAGCACTTCACCCAGTATTGAGTTCAAGCAGAGGCACCGAGAGCAACTTTTGACTGAAGCTGGACGAAGGAGAGCTGCAGTGTCCAAAGAGGGAGAGATAAAAGCATGGATGGACTTCCTCCAGACTGCCAACGGATAAAAATGACCTAATTTTTTGATGGTAAAAATTCTCAGTAGGGGGAAAGAAAAAAAAAAAAGCAAAACCGAGCAACTATTTTTGACCAACGCTAAAACAGCCCAAAACAGAAATAAACATAAGTCGCTCTGACGTGTCGGAGCAGTGGTTGGTGCTCTGCTGGTTTCCGTCCCAGTGGTATTTCAGTCACTGATTAGATGGCTGCGCTGAAACGCAGCGGGTGCTCTGTGTCTGGAGGACTTAGAAACAAAAAATTTAAATAAAAATATTCTAACATAGTCACAGTTCATCAGCATCCACGTGTCATGATTATGTCCACGTTGGTTCCATTTTTGTTTGGTATACAGAAATATAAGATCATGAACACAGTTAATTTATCTTAAACACCAGCAAGTATTCCTATTTTGTGAATGTTTTTCCATCTATCCTCATGTTACTGAATCAGTGCAGATAAATACTGGAATTGCTACATGTGATAAATTGCACTATGGTAAAGGTTTTTTATTCGCATTCAACAAATGCTTATCTAGTTCAGGGTCCAGGGTGTGCTGGAGCCTAACCAAGCTGACAGGCAGGCTCCAGCTTGAACAGGTCGCCAGTCTGTTGCAGGGCTAAAACACATTTGACACTTAAAGTATTCTGAGTGGGTATAACTTTAAATAGATTAGAGCTTTGGGAAGCTCTGGATTAGAGCTAGGCAAGCTAAAAAAGTTAATCAGTTAATTCCTTAGCTTCTTAAAATCCACATGGACGCCAGCGAACCTCCTCAGGTTAGTTTCAGATTGAACTTTACTTTTACCTACATGCAAAACAGAAAACAGAAGCTGTTGTGTTTCAAAACTCTTGCATCCATTTCAGCCTAACAGTTCTTTAAGTGTTTGATACTCATACTGTAGATGAAGATTCTGTTGAACTTGTAAAGAGACCTTCAGGAAATTGTGACTTTTCTGACATTTTACAGGCAAAACATAATAAAAGATCGTTTTTTAATATTAAAACAGGCATTAAAACTATATTTTTAAAAGTGGTAAGACTTTCTGATTGATCCTTGAGGGGAAGCAATAGAGTACTTGTGGTAATATTAATTATATGGTAACACTGTATTGCACGGAGTATTGCACATTGTGTTGCAATGCCATTCTGCACTTCAACTTGGCAAATATCACATATAGCACTGGGCAAAAGTCTTGACTGTGTCTTTTTTTTTTTTAAACTGAGGAAACTGGACAATTAGGGGACAAATAAAGAAGTGGCAGGCATAAAAAACTGTCTGCTGCAGTCCTTAAGAAAAAACTCCAGAAAAACCTGGAGAGATGCATCAAGCCCTTCAGCTGATCCTCAAGCCATTCATCAACTAGGGAAATGGGTATAAAAGAGCGAGTTATGCTAAATTACTCAAGGAATGGACTGAAAATCTGTGGCGACAAGTCTTACGGAGTGATGAATCCAATTTTGAAATTTTTGCTTCAATATGTACAGAGTAGATAAGGAAAGAAGTACAATAGTGAGTGTCTACATGCTTCTGTGGAGACTCTGTCTCCATTTTAACCTGTGGTTTTGGGGATCTTGTAAAAATGCATGGAATCCAGAAAAATACCATCAGATTTGGACCCAGCCTCTGATTGATTGGCAACATTTTCCAGCATGACAGTCATCTCAAACACACCGAGTGAACATGTGTTTGAAAGCATGCCTGGGTAGAAAAACACGTAATGAAACACTATCAGTCAGAGCACAGACCTCAACATTATGGAAGTGTTATAGAGAACAGAACAAAAGGCAGCCAACATCCAAAGAACGTCCAAAGAAGAGCTTTGAATGTCCTTCAAAGGAGCCTGGAAAACACTTCCTGAAGAATACTCAAAGAAAGTTTGCCTGAGAGAGCTAACGCTGAGTTGCAGAATAAAGGCACTCAAACCCAATATTCACCTTTAAGCTCATTAGAACTGTAAATTGTTTTTGCCTTATATGCTGTATTGCCATGTTTGCACATGTTGGACCTCGTTCCTATATAAAGAAAAAAATTAGGGGTGGCTTGAGCCTTTTGCACAATACTGTAGGGCTATTCTTAAGCTGCACTAGCCTTCCCACAGTTGCTGCTCTCTTCCAGCTACTTTGCAACCCACCTCCACCTCAAATCTGCCTTTCATGCCACCCTTTGATGTCTGCTCTATTCTGTGCTGAGTGCTGTTCTACAAAAACCAAACTATAACCACAAATTGTCTTTTGACTATAGTGGTCCTGACTGAATTACAAAAGGGCGATTCAGCAGAAAGAACAGAGGGAAATTTTATCCATCAAGTGTAAACCTATCGAAGACAGAAAAATGTTGCATTTCAGTACAGACTGTGACGGAAAACGTACACTCATTTGATTAAATTGCGTTTGCTGGAGGCTGCTCAATAATTTTCTGAAGCTTCAGTCAGCAAGAACAGCAAACAGTAGAAAAGGGAAAAGTTGCTTCTGAAAACACAAGTTAACTTATCAGGCAACTTTTTTTTTTAGTAATTAATATATTAATTTGCATCAAGCCATTTACCTAAATTAATTATATCTTTAGAGGTTATTTTTATGAAATGTGGGGAAGTGGTAAAAATCCTAAATGAAATAAATATAAATAATACAGACTTGATTTCTCAAACTGGCTTTCAATTATTATTATTAATGTCGTATCAAATTAAAAGTCAGATTCATTGAACCCTGCAATAACCCTCCGGGTTCCTTCAAAATGTATTTGCCAAAGCAAATAAGTCTGTTTGACAGACAGCTGAGAGTTCACTTCCACCAAACCTAATCTTCCTGCGCCTAATCACGGAGCAACCGACTTCAAACATTAAGTTCACAACAAAATTAATGTGAGTTTAAACTGGATTTTCAAGCCTGATTGCAGCACTAATCTTAGGTTTAGCCTAAATTAGGATCTAATTAAGCCAAATAAGCATTTAATGAAGCTGTGAAGTGTGATTTAGTCTGGTGCTATTAAGTTAATGATTTCTTCATTTCAGGTGTTATTTTTGAAATTGTGGACGCACGATCTAGCAAGATGGCTGTGATCAGGTGGGCCGGGCATGTTATAAAGTAATAGGCAACAATAGGCTTCGGTCTGTGTGTGTGCGAGCCGAGGGTTGGCAGTGGGAAAGGTAACGCAGTGAGGGAGAGAGCGAGCGAGAATAAGAAAGGGAAATAGAGAAAGAGAGAAGAGGAAAACGGAAAAGTGAGAGCAATAGGGTGTGAGTGTGTGTGCTGACTGCAGCAATGCGCCAAGGAGAATGGAGGGGGAATATACCCTACAGAGAGAGGGAGGGAGGAGAGAAGGAGGGAGGGGGAGGAGAAGGGGGAGGGATGAGGCAGAGTGAGTAAGAAAGGAAAGTGTGTGCGCGTGTATGTATGTTTGTGTGTGTGTGTGAACTCAGTCCGAGTGTGAGGGCAGGAGCAATCGACGCAAACTCCCACATTCATTCATCTTTCTGCTTCCCTTTTGCTCGTTTTTCTCCTCTTCACCTTCTTTTTTCTTCCTCTGTCTTCTTGCTCATTGCAGCATGTGTGTGTGTTTGTGTGTGTGTGTGTGTGTGTGTTGCGTTCGGGTATATCTGCATCCAAGTGTGCGCATGTGTTTGTGTTGTTGTTGAGAGAGATAAAGTGTTGCAGTGATTTCTAAGGGGATAGCCACAGGCAGCCTCTGAACTTATGTTTACTACGAAGGCAGGCGCCTTCATCTGCTGCAGAGATCCCCCTCCAAAATAAAAGGATCCACAATCTGCATTTATGTCTTTGGCTCTTTAAATGTGATGCGTGAAAATTTAAGCAACCATTAAAGTTCATCTGGCGTGTGTTTTGGCTAGTTGCTCAGAGACTTTTATCTCCACTGCTGTAGGGACTACAGCCACAGTGTAAGAACAATGTTACATCTGTTCTTTGGTGGGACGCTTAATGGAAACTGACAGGAAAATGTAAACGCTTAGCATGGTGACAATACCTTTGATTTCTACAGCTGTTGCACCGCACACCAAAAAGCTTGAGGGTGTGTGTAGGTGTGTGTGTTAGAAAGATTTGTGAGCATCTTAAGACGTACGTGTGTAGCAGCATAGCGTGTTCGGCATACAAGTAGGACCTGCGTGTGTGTGTAGTATCCCAGCGTGGGCTCTGCTAGCTCAGCGCTTTCAGTCAGCCAATTAATTACAGAGAAGCACTGGAGACAGAGCAGCGTGTGGAACACACACATCGACACCGCTAC
The DNA here is from genome assembly GCF_000239375.1 of Pundamilia nyererei. NCBI lineage: Eukaryota > Metazoa > Chordata > Actinopteri > Cichliformes > Cichlidae > Pundamilia > Pundamilia nyererei. The sequence continues at coordinate 487,498 of NW_005187654.1, read as the reverse complement.
ACACACACACACACACTGGATCACACCACACCACATTACACACAGCACTTCTCTTCACTCAGACACATATTTGTCATCACTGATGCAACAAATGGCGGAAACAGTGCTGCATAAGACTCGTTTACTACGAGGGTCTCACGATTTCACCGATCTCCTGTTTCTGTTTGGTTACTTTGCCACTGCTGAAATGATGAAATATAATAAATATTTATACATATAAATATGATAAATTAATTTAACCAGTACACAAGTCTATAAATGTGCTGCTTCTAAACACTTAATGAAATCTGCTCTTCACAGAACCACATGTTGTATTTTACACTATGTGCAGAAAGACAAAATACTGCATATGAGCAAAAGCCTATTTTAAATGCCACCAATAACAAAACAGGTAAATTGTGTAGATTAGTAGGTTTGTTGTCAAGTTAAAACCTCATCTTCACAAGCTGTTTTTAATAGTTTTTGAAGAAGAAAAAAAGAATAAAGGTCACTAAGTGGAAAGAAATCATACAAATACAGGCAAGAAAAAAATATATATAGTGTAGCAGCACTGCTTATACATTGCATGTCTTTGGCTTGAGATAGACTAGAGTAAGTGTTGAACCCTTTAAAGCGTGAACCATTAAACCATGAAATTGCCAAAAAAATCAAATGTTTTATTATAATGGACAGTTTATTAAAGTATCCGACTAATTTGTTTAAAAAACAAATTATATGTATAATTTCATATATGACTTGTAATTTGTATCGTATTTCCTACATCTGCCTTTTTTTAAATTGCTTAAAATGTACTGTGCAATTTATTTTGTCTCAAAAACTGTATGTATCAAATATTATACACTAGGCATTAAGGGGTTAAAGTGATCTGACATGAAAATACAAATGTGTGATACTCATTTTATACATGAACACCTGAGCTGCTTCTTACTCCTGCTGCTTCAGATACCTCTTTTGCACAAGTCCTGGAGCCTTTTTGAGAACAGGGTAGCAAAGAAATTGGACTTATTTTCATGGCAAGAAAATCATGGCTAAAAGAATCTGCAACTGCATCTGCAAACCGTTGCTGAATTCTCTTCAGCAGTGGATTCAGCTTCTTGGTAGAAATGTGAACATAAAGTCTGGGCGACAGCACCATGCTGGTTGTAATGGCATGCCTTGAGGTACAACCTTTAGTAACAATGAGGCTAATGTCCAAGACCAAACCTCCTTTGAAAATGGTTGTGTTTAAAACTTTTGTTCATCTGGTGTGCTTTTTTCCCTCTTTTAAAGCAAATAATCCAAAGTATTAGAGTGTTACATAACCAGTTGCAAGAATCCCCCCTGCTGAGTTGAAAGAGATAGGTTTCCCCGACCACTGCGTAAAGAATTTAGTCTTTAATTAGCTTAAAAAAACCCAAAATGGTTTTGGTTGTTATATAGCATGAATAAATGAATATAAGGACATGTAAAAATAAACATTCCTGTGTGTGCAGCTCTAATTGTTTCTAATAATCTTCTGTTTGCTGTTTATTAGTTTGTCTTATTTCATTTGCATCATATCTCCCTGTTGATCTGTCATTTACTGTAATTAGTCTTCTCGTGATAACAAATAAAAGGAAGGACCCAATGAAAAGAAAACACAATAACATAGTTTTGTCGCCCTACACTGGTTGGCAGATAAATGTAATGGAATAATAAACTGTTTGCATGTTAAACCATTAAACTGAAGTATAAGTGAATTGTGGACCATAATGGACCAACAGAAACTGTCAACCAGGAAAACTGCCACAATGAAATACAGCAGAGTAATGGGCACTGCTTTAGGTTTACAGTAAAACCACTACAAGCCATTAGAGGACAAAAGGAGGGGATGTTTTACCTTCAAAGCACAGAAGATGCACGAGTCCTCCATGCACTTATGAGTGGTCAGCTGTCGAAAGCTTCTGCGGAAGATGTCAAGATGCCAAAGAACCTGAAAGACAGTTAATGAATTTATTATTTATCCAGTGTTCAAACTGGAACCAAGTCCTTTGTCCCTTTTTGTCTTAATTTTATTGTTTATTCCTTAGATTTCAGTTCCCTCTTGTTCCTTCTTTGAGCTTCAGCATGTTTAAATTTCTTGTTTTTGTTTATTTCTGCGGGTTTGATCCTGCTCTGCATCACCGAGAGCTAGATTTTTAACATATCTGTTTTCTTATTTGTTTGCAACTCATGTGCCTCACATGACTTTTAATCAAAGGGTTGTTCTTGAAAAAAGGCAATTTTGGAGTCTCCCAAAGAGCCAAAGCAAAACATTTAGTTAATTTATTCTTCATTTACTAAAAAATAAAATGCACTTTTGATTATTGAGTGATCAGAAATAGCAGGAAACTGCATTTGATTCATGTCATCTAAAATTAAATCATTCTGCTCCACTACCCACACAGCCCAAAGATCCATGTTACGCAAGTAAAACCCATAAATCAGATGTTAATTGAGCAATAAGTAAAAGTTTGAATACACCCTTCTTTTGGTTACTGATTTTTAAAGCTTCAGTATGTTGGAAAAATTCTTAAAAGCTGAACTTTCATTATTTAGTTCTTAAAGCATGCTTGGAAAAGCAACACTTTGATCTATGTCCTTGAAAAAGATCCGATAGAGACTTTTTCTCTTTTGTGCCATCATATACTACCTGCACCTAAAAGCAAAATGCCTGCTTGTGTGCGCACTTTGTCTGTACTGATTTAAAACCTTCTGTCAGGACTTCTGGGAGAAAGGACGCAAACGCAGGACACAGAGGCAGGTTGAATAACAAAAAGCAAGCCCTTAATGGCTGTTATGAAAAAAGGAGATACAGGAAGTGCAAAAGACTAGAAAATAAAAACAGGGGATTAAAAAATGGAACAAAAGAGGAAAAAGATGAACAGACAGTGAGGAAAACACAAGTTTATACACACATGCAGTCGATTAAAGATAAAGAAAGTTGAAAACAACTGACACAGGTGAAAGTAATGAGGGTGGGGTATGCAATCACAAAGGAGGGCAAACAGGAAGTAAAGCAGCTAAAAACACACACAGTCATTACCAGAGTAAAACAGGAAGTGGGAACAAGAAAAGAAAGAACACACTGGGAAAACATGAACTCTATAAAAACACAAGAAAGAATATCAGTTAAACCAAAACAAGGCCAAACTTGAACAAATACTAAATTAAAAACCAGGACAGCCAAATGATTGCGTGATTAATATGAATTAAATCTCGATTTGGAGCGACCTGTTTTCACAAGATTTGTTCTCTTTATTTCTGATGGTTTTGCTGCTTAGAAACTGCAATTGCGTCAGTCGCCATAATCAGTGGAATTACCATTTTTGAATATGCAGTAAGGCTAAGTTTGGTGGCGTGACAGCTCGTGGCTGCAGGTTGGCATAGTAACACAGCATGTTTTCTGGTATGTTGGTTTTGCAGGTACACAGCAGCCAAAAATAGTGACTGACAGCACCGCTGAAAAGAAAAGAGCAGGCCAGGTGCTCTGTTTTCCTGGAGTTAAAAAGTTTGACTAAAATCTAAAACAAATGAGATCCGTGAGTTTAATCTGCACCCAGCAGTGTGGCAAAACGAGCGCTTTGTTCTGTGTTTGAAGAGATGAGGCTGCTCACTAATGTTTTTGATGCATGGGCTCAAACAGACAGTTAAAGATGCAGCAGGGAATCCTCTTTTACTTCTTTCAACATGTTTTTCAGGTATTAACGTGGAAACCTGCAGTACATACATCATTTATATATGTGAGAAAGGATGCTTCAACCTAGAGCTGGGCGATATGAGATTTTTTCATATCACGATATGTTTTTTTCATTTCAGGCGATAACGATATCTATCACGATATAAGCCAAATAACTATATTTGTAAGATTTAAATGTGCCGTTGCTCACAAGTAAAATGTGAAATAATCAGCAGCTTGTTTTGATTTAAATATTTATTTCCCATAATAAGTTCAACAGGGTAGATGTACTTAAGGAACATGAGACTTTTTCAGATAAATAAAGGCAAATATTGCAAACTACACAAAAGGCAGCCGCTAAAGCGTCTAAGTTTCAAAATAGAACAAACGAAACAGACTAAACTGTCAATTCCACTTAGAAACAAAATATTAATTCTACAAATAAATCTTAGTTTGTTTTACAGAAGAACAGACAAAACTGACTAACTTTTGTCAATATCAAATAAACTGAGAACTAAAAGGAAATTCTCAATCTCTCCTTGTTGTATAGCTGAGCTTTTCAAACAGTTTTAACAGTTACTTTAGTCTGACAAAAGCCGAATGACGAATTAGCGCTTCCAGTCAGAGACTGAGGCTACGTCCACACGTACACGGGTATTTTTGAAAACGGAGATTTTCCGTTTTCGTTTTAAAAATAATCCCGTCCACACATAAAGGCATAAATGAAGGAAAACGCTGCTATGAACATGCCAAAGCAGCAGGTGGCGCTAGATTCCTAACCGTGCCGAAATGTTGGCCAATCAGAAGTCTAGAAGCCTCGGTGGGAAAAAGTAAACAAAGCTGCGGCATAGAAGCAGAACCGAGTCGTATGTGTGGAGGGACAGTAACTGTGTGTATATGTAAGCATTTAAACACTGCAGAGAGTAGAATTAACAGTAACAGTATTGTAGAAATTCATTTCACCGAAACAATAACGTGGCGCACAGTGTGACGCATGCACCAGTTTATTGTATTTCCAGACTTGCTTTCGGCACAATTTACAGTGCAGCTACTCTGTTTTTTGTCAGACTTGAAATAGCCGAAATACCTTCACACTACAGAACTTCTTTGGCTCTTCTGTTCGACAATCTCTCCGGCATTGGAACCATCATCTGTTTTCTCTTCGGTCACGCTCGGTTGATTTTTCTAGTCGGCACACTCATTTCCTCCATTACCCGCTGGCTGCTTCCCAAACAAACACACGTGCGGCTTGGCACTTGTGCTGTACGTAACAAGTCACGCGACGTGACGCTGCGGCTGTGATTGGTTCGGCTCTGCGCTACTGAATTTGGATCGGCTGACCTTTTTTTTTTTTTTTTTTTTTTTTAAGAGAACAAGAGCGGCGAGGTCTATCGCGATAGCTTAATTTCTCTATCGAGTAAAAGTTATATCGCGATACATATCGTTATCGTTCTATCGCCCAGCTCTACTTCAACCCCACGTGAACTATAGTTAAGTGCAGTAATTCATGGCTTAGTGTGATATTTTAACTTTGATTTAAGAGAAAATGAGACTGATGATATATTGAAAAGCTAAGCAGACATCAGATTGCACTCAGCAAGTGGACTTCCTCTTTTGCCATCAACCTGATCTGTTTACCTGCCATCCTCAAGAAACCTCTGGTAGTAAACCTCTTCCCTTGTCCTTTCCGAACAGTTCCGCGTACAGATTTGCAAAATCTGTTTATAGAGGTTACTCACACTGTAGCTTTGAAAATAACTGAATCAAATGACTTTCAGTAATGTGAAATGATTGCAGAGAATCAACACCCAAGTCTGCAGCGCGTGATGGCTTTCAGCCATTTTCAGCTAATTGGTTTTTTCCATCAGCTTCCACTGAGTGTGCTTTCTGCTTTGTATATTTTCAGCAATAAAAGACAGTCGGCGGACAGAGCGATGGAAAACTACCAGCAAAAAAACTCAAAGAAACTAAAGAGAAAACAAAAAAAACTTGCAGAAAGAGAAGGTAAACCAGCTGTTGCTGTTCTCCCTCTCTTCAATGCATAACTGGAAGAAAGAGCTTTGAGTGCATTAATTCAGCATGATGTTAAAAGATAATATTAACATAGCAGTGTCCCTTAGGCCTCTACAGAGATCTGCAGAACAAATGCACAAGACTGCACGCACTTACAGTATGATTGCAAAAGAAACCTGAGCATTACACTGGAATGTGTGTCTTATAAAGAGAGTGATAAGTGGAAGAAAGAAAAGACAGCTGATAACAGACTGCATGCTGACGCCAGTGTATCCCTTCTATCTTCCCCTCCTCACTGTTTCTCCTCCTCTTTCTGTAGTTTATTTGGTCGTGATGAATCGGCTCCCTGCACAGCACTGCAGCAGCCACAAGGAGGGCACAATCTCTCCATGCCCATCTCTCTTCATCAGCATGTATCTATCCATCTCATTTTTCTCCTCCTCTAAGCACATCTCTCGCTTTGTTCCTCCCCCTGTCTTTCTCGCCCCTGCTATCATTTGTATCATTTGTTTTTCCTTCCTCTTCGTTTTTTCCCCCCCTTTTCATTTCTTTGTCTTTCTCTCGCAAACAATGGTGAGACTGCAGGAACATCTTAGGGGGGGGGAAAAAAACACCAGTTCTATGCATGACAAAAATGATGACCTCATCAGCTAATGCTTTACTTGGTGTGATAAGTGACAGGATGATACCTGATGCACGAGTGCCAGATTTATGATGCCTTGGAAAAAGTTTGCACAAAGTACGCTCATGTGTTCACTGCATATTTGTGAGATTTATGGTTCCCTGAGACAGCACTTCTGCTCAGACCTGGTGCAGTTTTAGTAAGGCTACTTGTGCTGCCTCGGCTAAAGTCAAGAAACCCAAGATTACACAGATTACATGAAAGACTGCAACAATATTGGCTGTGGCTAAATGTAGATACAGACAGGTGGCAAATCAAAGGAATGTCTACTGCAGGAAGGAAACTTTATTCATCTATAAGATTTTGCTGCTTTGATGATGGTGGTGAAGACCGCTGTCTAACATCACAGAGGTGGTGATTGGCTTTAGAACAAGGGCCATAGCATCAATCAATTTTATACTCATCAACTCATTCAGTGAACCCTTGTGCCCTATGGATTGGGGAGCCTTGCCATATATCAGAGACAAAGGCGATCACTATCAGCAATGTCGTATTGATTTGGCCCAAAACATGCCAGCAGAATGGCCCGCAGGGGTACGCAGGGCCATCAGGACCCCTGACAGGAGAGGTCACGGGATCAGGATTTTTCTCCTTTAATGTGTCATTCCACTATATCTGTGTTATTTTGGCAAATACAGTACCACACACTCATGTAATCTTTATCATTCTACTTATTCATGATTCACAGGAATAATACAGCTTAAATGCTCATGTTAAAATCAGTGTGTGAGCTCATGGCTCATTGCCTCATCTTGTTGTGTGCATCTTTATGGGATTTGCAATTTTTGGGGGTTGTGGTCTGTCTCTGGCAAAACTCCCGTATTACTTAAAAAACATGCAGATTCACCTTTTTTAAGAAGTCAAAGTGAGTTGAAACTCCAAATAGATTACATTTTTTGGTACTTTCTTTGAGTCATTATGGCCTGAACAACATAAAATGAACTGACTATGGTAATACCCAACGCCTTATTTTCATTCTTGGACTCACCTTGAGTAGTTTTGCATGATTCACTGTTCAAAATAGCTCTAATTCACTGAGCCTTGGTGCTATTAATCATCAGTCTGAACACTTGCTTTAACTTGCGTCTAATTGGCTGACCCTTACAAACAAAAGGTTCAAACAGCAGGTGGGTGGAGCTCTGTGACCACTTTTTAATGAAGCCTACAAATGTCAATTGATTTGCTTATAAAGAGCTAAATAAATAGGTTACCATCACATATAAATGGCGTTGGGTTGTGACTTAGAAGCCTTGATAAACAGTCTTATTATAAATTCCTGTAACTTTAAAGGCTTCCAAAATGTACATACACACAGCTGCTGTCATTAATAATTGGAAACACTGTCACACTGAGGCATTTCCTGCACGTCAGCTGATCAGCATCAGCTGACTCTCTTAAATACCAATCACATTCAAACATCCTCCGGTAGTCTTCAATAAAGACAATAAGGAGGCCTTCATAATCGGATAACCGGAGCACCACCTGCCTCAAAGTGCTCTTAGGACTCTGTTGGCTGAATTCTGCCCTCCATGTCCCCAGCTCCTCCTGTTCCAGTCTCCTATTACCACATCTGGTAATGCCATCTCATTTCCTGTGCTTTTTGTTTAACACATGATACTGTTGTCATCGCAAAAGCGAGTTCATAATATCCTGTACTTTTGACTCGTGTATCTGTCATTTAGAACAGCGGTCCCCAACCTTTTTTGCGCCACGGACCGGTTTATGCCCGACAATATTTTCACGGACCGGCCTTTAAGGTGTAGCGGATAAATACAACAAAATAAAACTAGTACCGGTACCGAAAAAAAAGAAGATTTATTCATAACACACGTGAAAAGACCCAGGAAAACCGAGTTAACGATAAAAACGATAACAAAATAACGCTGAAAACCGATTAAAAACCCTGAAAACCATACATTTCACACCTGAGCCTCAACTCTCGCGGCCCGGTACCAAACGACTCACGGAGTTGGGGATCTTGTCAGAATTGATGGAACTATGAACACGAAAAAGTACAGTCAGATTTTCATCCACCATGCAATACCATCTGGAAAGGCTCAAAATATATCAAATTGAGGGATGGCTCACAACTTTTGAATAGTTCTTAAGCTACATACAATTGTAGCCACACTACAATTTTTTGCTCTACCTTCCCAATGCTGATTTTATTTCTCAAGTTTAATCATCAACTGAGCTCTGCTCCAACACTCAAACCTGCTCTGAATTCTTTCATTAAATGATGACTTTCAATAAACGTCCTTCGCTTTAATCCCCCCTGCATCAGTGATGAGTTTGCCTTTTGCATCAAATCAGAAATATCGGAAATGCTTCAAAAGCCTGTTTTGTTGTCTGGTTCCTAGGATCATATTCAAACAAGTGCAAACCTCAAATTTGTCCCCACCGCTAGACCTTGAAATTGACTAATGTTTTCTTTTTGAGTTTTTTTTTTTTATATTGCCTTATAGGGCTACTGGCATAATAATAACAACCATGCTAAATTTCTCCTGTTATTTGAATATTTTAAAAAAAGCGAATTCCTTCAAAGTTACAAAGTCAACACAAAGAGGAGACATTGTCTCCCAAAGAAAACACTGCTGCTAAACTACCTCCAATCCCTTGTTTGCAGTCCAGGCTTTTCTTCTATGACTTATCAGTGTCACTATGTAACACATTTCCATAACGCTCACGTAGCGGCTAGTTTGGCACAGCCTCAAACAAAGAATAAGCAGCTACCTTGCACTCCGGCCTCTTTATTTGCTTGCCAGAGTCTGTAACTATAAAACGTCTCGGCTACAAATGTTCTGCTGTTGGCAGTCAGAGTGAACATAAGAGTCTTCGTGCACTCACAGAAACCAAGGAACTAAAGAATCAGTGCATTACTTTGATTTTTTATGGAAGTTTCTCTGCAACAAAATGTCCAAATACTGAACATTACCGTTAGCTTTGACTGTATGCCCACTGAACAGAAGCTAGAGAATGTCAAAATGTTAGAGTTGAGTGCAATTAGAAACTGCAAAAATCTTAGGAGTCAGCAAGAACTGTGTGAATCATTTCTGCTAAGCCACAACCTGAACTCGGCTGGCTTTATTCTTAGCGTTCCCTGATGGTGAATACGTGAAAAATTAGAAGGATCACTTCCACCTAGTTTCAAGGAATTAGGCTGGGAATTTTCAGAATAATCTTGCTGACAGACAGACTAAAGGCAGCGGAAACACCTCTTCACTGAAGCTTGAGCGTCCACCTCGACAGGATCAGAGTGACCAGTAAAGCATGCTGACCTGCACCATGGCATATTTAGCATACTGCGTCTGTTTGCACACACTAAATATTTTTCTTTACTATTAAGTAGTGTGGCGTGCTACAGCAGTCTCTACTTGTTCAGGGTCAGATTCTGATTCAAGCAGGTAGTGCTGAACTCTGACATCAGTACAGGTCCTGCAGCAATGTGCAGTGTGACAAATCTTACTTTACTTTCACTTCAGCTGTATAACTGCAGGAAAACCAATGCAAGCGTATGATAAAAAATTTAACTTTGCAATCCATACAGACATGTTTTGTTTTTGATAAGAGTCATGTAGAAAACGCTGCACATCTACAATCTTAATTTTGCTCTTCCCTACCACTGCATCACACACACACACAAGCACACGCACATGTGCACGCTGATGCCTGATGAGTGAACCCATGTTTCTTTTTTATCAAAGCCAGCATTATCCATACATCCTTTAGCTATGATATTTTTTTACCTGTGTTTACACAATGAAAAGTTGCTGAACATGCGCTTTACCTCGGAGCACCTCGCTCATTATACTACATAAATTGATACAGAAAAAAAAAACACTGATGCAGCTGCTGTCACACAGCAGCTCCACTGCAGCAGCAGCAGCAGGAGGTTAACTTCTTTGCCCAAGGGGCCTTGAGGAGCAGGAGAGAGAGTATCTCACTTAGTATCGATGCACAATAGCAGTAAGACACTATACAGAACAAAGAGCAAAGCTTTTTTTTTACAGCTAGCTGCTGAATGGACTGGTTGACAGTGTTTTTTTTTATGTTAACAAGATCTTAAAAACGTGATTTATAAATATTCATGAAATAAATGAACATAAATGAATAAATAATATGTGATAATGGTTTGTTTCAGTGTAAAAAAAAAAGAATATTTTTGGATTTCAGGCAGAAAAAGTAGGGCTCTGTAAAAATAAAATGTTTCCCTATTAGAGACGTGGCATTTGTACATTTTTACATTAAAAAAAACTAAAATAATTTCTGCAACAATAATGTTTGGTTGCAGGATAACTGCTGATGAAGCAAGTTCTAAAGCTGAAATCTGATGTCTAATTGTTAATCTCACCTGCCAACAGACAGTTAATACAAGCAAAAACGCCCACATGAGCACCCCTCCCCACACACACACAGACACACACAGTAAAGTACTGCCAACTGCAGCTCAGTTCTTTAACACTGCCTCAGTTTATCCTCACTCATCTGTGTCCTGCTAAAAACATCCTCTCCCCATTCTGTGTGTGCATGTGTGTGCACATGTGTGTGTGTCCTTGAAGTGGCCCACTTCCTTTGCTGCTGAAGCTGCACTGCATGCCTCTGTTGAGGCATTTTCTTTATTTCGTAAAAAAAACCAAACTATATGTCCTTCACTTTGTCTTTTCATCTCTCTCCCTCTCCCCCCACTCCCTTCTTTGCTCTTCACAAACATTCTGTTCTTTCTTCTTACCTTATTGGACTCTTTAATTCCTTTATACCTCTGAGCGGCATCCCCTTCGGTCTTCTCCTTGGTTTTTTCATACTGCATACTCCTCATCCCTTTCTTCTCTACTCCTCCTTCAGCAACTTTTCCTCTTCACATCTATCCCTCTGCTCTCTCCGACTCTCCCTAAGCTTCTGCCCCGCCACCCCCCTCCCTCTTCAGCTAACTTCTCTCTTTTCTTACTCTCTCTCTCTCTCCGTCGCTCTCTTTCAAGCCAGTACTCAAGAGGTATTTACTGTGTGTGTGTGTGTGCGTATGTGTGTTCATGTGAGGGCAGGTATGTTTGTGCCAGCTGGAAGTCTTGGGAGGAGGGAAGCAATCTTTATGTGTGTGTGTGTGTGTGTGTGTGTGTGTGTGTGTGTGTGTGTGTGTGTGTGTGTGTGTATATATGTATGTGTGTATGTGTGTGTGTGTGAGGAGATGCAGCAGCACAGCGTAAGCATCCACATACTCAGACTGGATGTCCACACTGAAGCCAGACGGTCAGCCGTGCCAAAACCAACCGAAACACGCAAACCCTCGTTAATATGGCACTAATCTCATCCCCGTCGCGCTTTAAGAGTAATTTACTGCAGTGCGAGGGTAGGCTTGTGACCACTGGCTTCATGAAAGTGTGTGTTAGCATTGTGCATTATGTCCTAAATGTGAAAATATAGACACAGATGTTGAAAAATGAGTTTTTATATAAGAAAGTAGTTGCTATTTTTTGCCAATAGTACACAAACTTAAACTGAAACATTTTCACTGTAAAGGCTTTCAGAGAAACACAGATTTGGAGAAATAATCACCTGTATTTTGTGCTTTTCTTACATAGAAGAGTGAGTTGTTAAGCAGCCAGAAAGTATTTGGAGCTGTGTAATTTATTATTCTTTATCACTATAGATAAAAATGCAGCTTTTCTTATAGAGTCTACATATTTTAGAGGAAGGTAAATTGAACAGCAGACAAGTTAAAGTGACAGATAAACAAATAAAGTCAGATTTTTTTTTACTTCTAAGAAAACCTACGAATTTAGAGCACTTGAACTAGTGTGACAATTACTCATGCAGGTGGATTAAGATCAGGTGCCATTGAATACTGCTTTAGTCGTAAGAATCTCCATGAAAAACATTTTAACCCCTAAAACTTTCTGCCCAGAAAATGCTTGTGCATGTGTTTATCTGACTGACCTGCAGGGCGCTGTTGAGGAAGCAGCTGTTCTGTCCCGGCTCGTTGCTCAAGCCTTTGCTGGGTGCGATAGAGGTCATGGTTCTCGGGGTCACCAGCCCCTGCACCCCACCTACCGCTCCACCGCCCGACGCAAAGTAGTTCCTCTTCCACGACATCACTACCTGGACGCCCCCGTTTCCACGACAAGGCGGAGAAGGGGCGGGGCAGCAGACCAAACAACGGCCTCTATGTCACTCCCATGAGAGAGAACGTCGGAGAATGAGAGAAAAGCAGAGGAGGACAAAATGGACGGAGGAAGAGGAGGGAGGTGGCGGCCGTAGATTGAAGAGACGCGGTGTGTCTTAGACGGGGATTTGGCACCCATACAACCCTGCCCCTCTCCAGCCGTGTTTTTACTTTAAAATCTGTCCACTTGCATGAGCCAGCGGTTGGCTTTTTGTTTTTCTGTTTTTAGCTCCTCGGATTTAGCAGTTTGTGTTTAAAGACATGAGAACGTTTCCAAAGCGTCCTTTGGCAGATTCTGTCACATGGATTAGACAGCGCTGCTGCTCCCATGTGGGGACTCCGTCGATGCTTTCTTCTCCTTTTTTACTTTGCCTGCAAGACACAAAGACCAACCTGTTAGGACTCTGCACACACAACAACGAGCAACAAGAACCTTTAGCAGGTTTACCAACAGGTACAACTGTGGTACTAAATCCTGTTGACTCCATAGACAGAGTGATGTTCCTTTAGTACCAATGCAGCTGAAAAAAATGACGAGGACTTGTAAAGACTTAAACAATAAACTCTGTTCCAGGGTGTTAACCAGATAAATGAAAGTGAGACTGGTCTACCCCTCCTGAGAGTTTGTTTGGCAGATACAAGAATATCACTGATAACTATTCCCTCTATTGCCTTTATAGTTATTACAACACGCTAGCATGGAAACAACATGAACAAGTAATCACCACATTCGATCGCTCAAAGCAAAACTGCAACTTTAACCTAGATAGCAGCAACATTTGGTCCTAATCAGGATACTTTGGCACTTTGGCTCAGACTTTGAGACTAGATGTGGCCCAATAGTCACAACATACCAACCCAGTTTCATGGCATGGGAATAGTCCCACGTTTTGCCGCGATATCAGGTTGAACACACCTATTGTCTTGCACATGTTAAGTAGTTCCTTGGGTCACATGGGTTGCAGGTTGGGAACTCTGCAAGACATTTACAAACAATTTTTGCAAGGCCATATGATGTTGGAGAGTGAACTTGGTCTATAATTATGATTAAGTGGGTGGTTTGTGTCAAAGTATCATACACATGATTGCCAGGACTAGGTTTCCTAGCAGAACTCTGCGTGGAAACAAGATGATTAATGTCATTCCCTTCACATGTCAGTGGTATCAATTTAATGGCTGATCACTGTATACTTCTGAAATCTGTCTTGGCCTCTTTTATGGCATCAACACATAAAAAAGGCAAAATAAAATAATGAAATACATTTAAACAAGCAAATTTTAAAAAGGCGGTAAAGGTTGTTGCTTTGCCATCATGTAAACATCATACGAACACAATAATATGAGGGAGGGTAGCAGTGCATCAGTGGTAGGACACAGGAAGAAATCTGTTATGTCATTTCATAATCAGTACTTAGGGACATTATCTGGAGCTTATGCTGGTTCAAGCATCAATATGCACGGCTTCTAAACATGCGTGTGTGAGATGATAAAAAAAAGGCAATCTGTGTGTTTGTTACTCTACAATATGTGTGCGTGGGTGTGTGTACATGAAGTTGCATAACACCACAGGGCAGTAGCTAGCATATCCGCAGTGCCCCCTCCACCCTCCCTCCCTCCCTTCCTTCCTTCCTTCCCCTATAGCTTCCCCACTTTTGGCAATGCTCCCTCGCCTGATTGCTGGGTTGCGTTACTGCCACAGCACCCCCTTGGCGAGAGGCCAGAGGGCGCAGGGATGCTGCGGCGAGCAGGTGAGCAGCGTGGGCAGTTGCTATGGCGATGGCCACATGGGATGGGTAACAGTGGGGTGGGGTGATGGGGGGTGGGATACAGCTTGGGGAGGGGACATCGTGACAAGGATGGCAAGTGAAATGCATCAGAGCGAATACAGAAGGAAACATTATGCAACTGTTAGGCAGCAACATTGTCAGTTCATCCACTTGTCACAGTCACAGAGTTCTACTGCAAACTCTATCTATCTATCTATCTATCTATCTATCTATCTATCTATCTATCTATCTATCTATCTCTTATATACGTTTATCCGTTAACAAACAAATCCAAATTGCCTGAGGATTTAAAAAGGGATTTGGTGTGCCATTTTTTTCTCTACAGCACAGCATTCTGAGCTTCTTTCTCAGCATACAGTGTGCATATGTGTGTG
>NW_005187654.1:456538-472601 GCF_000239375.1 Pundamilia nyererei | reverse complement strand
TGTGTGTCCCCACATCTTCGGCTAGTTACCATGGAAATAGGCCAAGCAGCAGGCACGCGGGGGAAAAGCCGAACCATGTGATTTTACAGAGAGACACACTGTGCTGCACTGGTTGAGATAGCGCACACACACTCACACACACACACACACTCACACATGGGGCTGGCAAGTGATGATGATGATGTGTATTGATGCTAGAGACTTCCTGGAAGCCAGAGTGAGTCAAGGCACAAGTCATTCAAATTCCCTGACCCCGCACTGGCAGGCATAAGGAAACCAGGACCTGTGGATACAGCACAGACAGATGGAGGAGATTTTCCACGTGTGATGTTGAGGTGAGGACACTCTTTGTGCCGTGCACCAAGACACTAACCTGTGACCTCATGTCCGCCTTATCAACTTGGTGGAAGTCAGCGCAACCTGGCTTTGAGCATGAGGCAGTTGTCACAGAGTGAGCAGTCACCTTTTCTCAGCAGTCAGTAGTCATTTTCAGATATCCATCTCTGCCAGCTTCTGATACAAATAAGCAGCGAGGGCTGTAGTGCTCTACTAATAATTTCACTACATTTCTCAGTGGTGTTGTGGTAAGGTTGCAGATTTCTAAATTTAATAACTTTTCAGCGAAGCTTTTTCTTAAGTAGTGCATTAGCATCCATTTTACATTTACAGAGCATTTCAGAAGCTGAGGATCAGCAACGGGTTCTGCTGCAGTCTGAGAGAAAACTAAGGGCCAGATTTCCTGCTGCAGCACCGCAAGTTGGGTTCTGCTGTGAAAAGTGGCAAGGCTGCATGTAAGAGGTGGGAAGATTTTTGTAACTGACCCTGTTGCATATGTATTTCTGGGAGTTCTTTTCTCAAGGCACAAAACTTAGAGAGGACAACATTTAACTGAAGAGTGCAAAATGATTTATTAAGATTTGCGACACGCAATTCTGCTAATTGCACCAATATTTAATGCCACAAAATGGCATATCTTATTTTTTGTGCTTCATATTGAGATGAATTGTCTGCAGCTGGGTTTAGAAAACAGTAGCTTTTATAAATTACCCATAAAAGTAACCCCACCTATGAGTGCTATTTGGGAATCACATGCTATTTTGCCTTGTTTAGTAAATCTCTCCCTAAAGTTGCTTCAACATTTTCTAGTGCATGTGCCTGACATTTAGCTGATATTGTTGTTCACTGACCTGTTGTAGGCAGGAACATCATTACAGCATTAGCAGTTGGCATGACCTAAGCCAGCTGCCTGTGTCTTACAGGGTGATTACTCACCACAATGATCAACTTGTACTTCATTCTGATGTCTAACAACAATCTGCAAAAGCCAGTTTCTCACCACAGTTATTTCCACAGGATTGCAGAGAGAAAAAGTAAGTACACCCTTACTGCTTCCATAGAAAGTAGATGCTGGTGTTGATAATAGCGGTGCTGATCTTTAGCAAGTGTGACGACCTTTATAAAAGCTGAGGTTTTGGCAGTTTGCAGGTCTGGAGCATAAAGGTGTGTGTTAACACAAAGGTATGGGGCAAAGACATCAGTAATGAGCTTAAAGAACTAAGTCCTAAGCGCTACCTATCAATGTGGGAAGCGTCGTAAGGCCATTAGAAAACAATTTAAAGTCCACCATTCTCCTTAAAGTTTATCCACAACTGGAAGCCATTCAAGACAATTGGCAGGAGTGGACGCCGAAGTCTGACTGTGCAATTCTCAGAGAATCTGCAAAATAACAGGTTTCCAGGAGAAAATATCTTTTCTCTAAAAAGAATGTGGCAGAACAACTTTGGTTTGTAAAGATGTATCTGAACAAGCCGCAAAACTTCAAGAACACTGTCTTCTGGAAAGACAAAACCAGAGTTAATATCTTTGGCCATAATGCACAGCACTGTTTGGTGAAAACCAAACACAGCATATCAGTGCAAAAATGTCAAAGCACCTGTCATGCACAGAGGCAGAGGGGTGATGAGTTGCACTTGCTTTGTAGCCACTGATCCTGGATGCCTCACTATCATCAAGTCGACCATGAATTTCTCTGCATGCCAAAGATTCAGAGTGGCTAAAAAGAAAAGTATCAAGGTGTTGCAACGGCAAATGTGATTAAAATAAACTTAAGAGAGCTGAGCTTAAACAAATGCCTTCAAAGCACACAATGA
Organism: Pundamilia nyererei; assembly: GCF_000239375.1. Classification (NCBI taxonomy): domain Eukaryota; kingdom Metazoa; phylum Chordata; class Actinopteri; order Cichliformes; family Cichlidae; genus Pundamilia; species Pundamilia nyererei. Next base: position 470,451 of record NW_005187654.1, on the reverse strand, counting down.
TGTAGGAGCGCAATTATTGTACTAGATCTTTTCTCTGTGTAGCTACTTGAATGATATTCATCATCCATTCAATTAAAGGAACAGTTCACTCCTATTTTTGAGAACTGCAAGGAAAAGGCCATCTGCTCCCATCATATACACGAGAAGGCATTCATTTCTATCTCAAAAACTGGGTATCTCACACCAAAACAATCAAGATGAATAAAAAGCACTTTTGATGAATGAAAAAATTGATTTAATAGTAGTTTAACTCTATTGAAATCTTCTGTTCTGTTCAACTAGTATCAACGCTGTTGATGAATGACACCTGAACGCACACAGCTGTCCACTGTCCCATGTAGACCTGTGTAGTGGCTCCATCAATGCCAGCCTCCATTATACTAGCACTAGAACTAATAAACTATTACCACTACTGCCACTAGTGCTGTTAATAATACATTGCTTTCAGTAATAATATTTTTGATGTCCCTTTCTCTTGAACTGTCTCGTCTTCTTCTGTCCTTTATCTATCTTTTACTCTTCTTCCTGTTTTTCAGCTTTACTTCAGCTCATCAAGTGATACGCAGGAGGTTTGCAGAAGTTTATCCAAGGACAGAATCTGACGGATGGATGGATGCCTGTTTGGTCCCCGGTGCACTGTGGAGCCTCGTCTTTGATCCATATTGCAGCGATAAATGTTAACATTCGGTGAAAAACATTCCTCTACGTTCATCTGCTATTCTGTCGCTCTGTCACGTCAACATTTGACACTGTATGGCAAATACAGCAAGCTTTCATTGAATTTTCTCTTCTAATCTCAGTCCTGTTCTAAGACTTCTTTCCATCTTTCTTTGCTTTGGGAAAAAAAGTCCACAGCTTCACTGTGGTCTGTATTATAGCCGTTGGGTTTCATTCAAAGTATGTGAGCTATGATGTATCGACCAGGAAAAACTGAATGGACATATCAACACTTCTATGTCCCTCCTCCCTATTCAGCTAACTTGGGCTTCATTAGTTTTCCAATTAGGAATAAAAATTATTTTATTATTGAGAAGGTCAGGATGGTAATTTTAGTCAAACTGTGGACCCCAAGCCTTTTTAACCTCACATGTAATGAGGTGAGAATCGTCCTTAGAGGGATTTTTTTTAGTATGTTTAATCTTTAAAGAATTCATGCAAGAAAAAACAATCAAACCAAGTAAAATTACATTAAAAAACAAGCAGTTTATGAAGCAGAAATGCAGTGTGCTCCCTTTTGTTTATACCGACAACCTCCAGAGAAATCAGATAATAGAAAATGTTATAATATGGCCAAAATATTAAATATATTAATATTTAACATTAAAAGTCGTGATATTGTTCTGCATCACATTCAAAAACCCTGGGTATTACTACACTGCTATTACCGCTACTCTTCAGATTTTCAGCCACTTCAGTGACGTCTGTATCTGTTGGGTGATGACGTCTGGCCCACAGCTCTCTCAGAGGTGTTGGGATTGTGCACAAAGCCAGTTTGGCTCTTCTACACCCAAGTAGGAAAACTATTAATAGAGCTCACTTTGTGAACAGGGCTATTGTCGTGTTCAAACCAGGCGGTGTCTTTCCCAAACTGTTGCCAAAAACTTGGAAGCAATAAGCGCACTACAATCTGAGCAAATTATACATCAGTAGCTCTTCTGAAGCTTGTGATCGCATTTTACACAGATGGAGTGGCCAAGCTTTAAGTCAGCAAGATTTCGAGTCCTTAAAATGTGTTTAAATTGCTTGGAAATCTGAACATTTGCAGTTTTGTCAGAACTGAAAGAGCTCCATCTGCAGAGTAAGACTGAGTGATACGTTTAAAGGATGCAGAACAACAACATCCATCCATTTTCTTCCACTTATCTAATTTGGAGCCATGGGGGCTGGGGCCTTTCACAAATGTCATAGAGCGAGAAGGTACACCCTGGACAGGTCACCAGTCTGTCCCAGGGCTAATACAGAAAGACAGCTTGTATTCCTCTCTACAGCCAATGTAGACTCAACAAATAATCTAACAGAGAGAACCCACGCACCTCTTAAACAGTTTTAGACCTAAAAATCGAATATTTTTAGGTCTAAAACTGTCTACCATGGCTGACTCCTCTGATTACAAAAATATAATGAAGCAGGGGAAGCTTGTTGGCAAGACTACCTTTGTGTCTGACATGTCTCTACTAAATGAGCCTGCAGTGACTCTCAGTTTCACAGAAACATCCTATCTCAGTTTTAAAATACCAAGATGGCAATGACAAAAGTGTTCGGTTTGGGCCTTCACAACGAAACTTCACTAACCAACAGATGATGTCACAGTGTCTTTGTCTTTTAAATACAGTATATGGTTACATTCACATGAATGACAAGTCCCAAGTGGAACTGATGGTGAATATTGGTATTTATTTATGTTGAACGCAGAGGAAGCGATTCATGACAGCCAGAGATCACAGAAAGTCAGCGGTATCTGGCGTCATCAAGCAACGGTTGGATCCTAAGATATGTTTGTTTTCCAGTACCACGATTGTGTCATTTTGATGAGAGCCTATGAAGAGGGCTTTTCAACCTACGCAAGCATGCTCCTGTGAAGTCCTCCAAAAACCCAACAGCATGTAGCTCGGCTATGCGTAGATCGAATGCTGGTTGGTTGGCAAGTGGGCCAAAGAGGTTCAGGGAGTGCCAGGACACTTTTTACTGTTTTTATCACTCAGTCCCACTTTAGCTAGTTTACTGTTAGAACTTTGCTCTTCTGCAGCTGGCTGACAGACCAGCAACAACACAACCAAGAGTAGCCCACAAACAGGCTGTTCATACCTCGCCCACGGTCTGCACTGCCAACGGTCAACAATGTTCACCCCATAACTGCAAATGTATCGTACAGTTGCCGGTTTGCATAAGCAAACCACCGACTGATATGGCAGGATGGTAAATATTGTTAGATGATTACCTAGGCAACCAGAAACTGTCTCATTTTATCATGTTTTTTCCTTTTAAGTTGTATTTCCCATCTTAAAAACTGACTGGGAGGGTATTACTTGACACTATTTGCTGTCTCTCTCTCTCTCTCCCTCTCTGCTGTGGGTTAGTATGGCTTGGTGACAGTGACACTGGTGTCAAGCAAGTTGAACAAAGAGCTGATACTGTCCCCAAGGACAATAGCCTGCCTCTGACGCTGTCTTCTTCCCTCTGAAGCAAACCTACAGGCGAGAAGTATATTTAAATATTGCTGTAAAAGAAAGACTCGATCTTTCAGAAACTGCACGCTGCCTTTGTTTGTCCTTTGGCTGCACTTTCTTCACTCCTTTCCATTCACTTCATTCCTGTTCTCTGCTTCTCACTTTCTTCCACTGACCTCTATTTTCCATTTTCATTCACTCTCTCCACTTCTCTCCCACCATTCATCTCTGTCTCTTTCCTTTCAGTTTCCAAAAAAACCCCACATGCATGTTCTCACATACACGCGCACACACACACACACACACACACACAGTGGTTTCCCTGTAATTGGGTTATGTGTAACTTCAAATAGCCCCGGCTGACAATAGGGAGAGCCCAGAGTTCATCCTCCCCTCCGTGCTTCTCCTTCTCACCCCTCTTTCCCGCTCTAAACTTATATTTGTGTGTTTCATGTGTATGTGTGTGTGTATGTGTGTATGAACATACTGTATGAGCACGTGTCGCTGCATGTGTAAGCATATTACCGAGACGTGGGTCTTTTTTTTTTAAAGCTTCAAGGTTATTTTCCTGATCACACTCTGCAACATTAAAGTTTACATGTGAAATAATACATGTAATTGCATGCACCCGCACAAAAACACACACACACGACCCATTATAGCTGTGCACATGAGCTCACCCGATCCTGTTAGTAGAAAATAAGAAGAGTGGTGAATATTTGCTTAATATTTAGGCTATTACATAACCATCAATATTTACAATGCATTCTGGGAATCATGTGCGATTTTTGCGGTTTTGGTGAGAGAGAGAAAAGAGAACGAGAAACGGCATTCAGGGTTGATGGAGGACAGGAATGGAAAGGAAAGGAAGAAGACAAAAAGAAAAGGAAGCAATGTAAGTAAATGAAAAGAAAGGAGACAAAAGATAAGGAAATCAAAGAAAGGAAAGGAGATAAAGAAGAAAATTAGAAAAAGAAAAGAAAGGGGAGGAAAGGTAAGAAAATCAAAAAAGGAAAGGAAAGGAGAAAAATTAAGAAGTTAAAGAAAAGAAAGCAAAGGACATTAATGAAAAGGAAGGAGAGGAATGAAATGAAGCAAATGGAAAAGAAAAAAATGAATAGGAAGTCAAAAAAGAAAAGAAAACAAAGGAACTAAATGAAAAACAATGATAGAAAAGGAAACCAAAAGGAGGAAAGGAAAGGAAAGATGAGATCATAAAAGACAAGGCAGAGATTGAAGAAGAGAAAAAGAAAAATAGAAAAGGGCACTGCAGACTTGGAGAAAAAGTGGCAAAAGAAGGGAAAAGAAAGAGAGGAGAGGAATAAGTGGGACATTACGCTGAACAAACAACTATGGGGAAAATGAGAGAAAGAACACTCCAGCGGATGGTAAAGGTCATGGGAGACATGCAATATAAGCGTGTCGTGTCTTTACTCTCCTCCTTCATCTTCTCTTTAATCTCCTCTTCCTTATACCTCAATCCTCTTATAATCGCATGCATGTTGATCCAACTCTAACCACAGAGGCAGAAACACTTTAACTGAAACGTCAACAGCACACAGGCCTATGCTCTGTAAAGCCCAGAGAGCCTAGTGTTAATAAAGGCAACCTAAAAACAGACCCAAAACTCAAAGTTAAATGCAAGCATGAAAGAAAACCTTTAGCCTTAGCTCTGAGGATGTTCATATCACATGTCAAGCTGCTCAGTCACATAAATCACCCTGATTAGTTTGAGTACTTAAATAATGCCAAAGCAAAGTAAATTCTCTCAGAGGGGAAGCCAGCATGTCTCTCTGGCTTTGTGTTTGGGGGCAATAAAGACAAAACAGTCAGAGTTATCTTTCGCTGCATCCCTGCCGCTTGGAGTGTGTCACAGTATACAACATCAAAGCAATCAGGTCATAAAAACACAGAAAAATCAGTGCATATAAGGATACGGCTTTGAGATGGTGTTTTTAAACTGAAATAGTGAGAGTGGCCATGAGTAGACAGCAAATAAGCAGGGATGACATTAATACATACACCCTTATGTTTATATTAACCTTAACTTCAACTAAATTTGGAGCCTTGCAGAGCTTTTCATCTCCAGAAAACAAAAACTGATGAGAAAGACCAACTTAAATGTCAAGGCGACATTTCAGCTCAGTTTGGAGGGTGATGGTGGGCTTCTGAGTGCAAGAGAGAGAGACACAAAAGAGAGTGGGAGTGGGATCTGAACTCCTCATGTGGAGGCTTCATCCTGTTCAACCAATGCTCATCTCTGCAAGGTTAGCAGGTTTCGGGTTAAAGCATAAAAGTTGGGACTTCAGGAGTCACCAGAATGCAAAACAGACACACAAAAAACAAGTCTGCGTGCTCCTGCGTGATGACAAGCCTATAGGAAAACAAGGAGAACTGCCAGCAGCCTGTACCCTATTTCCCCCTTTTTTTCTAAGGTATTCACGTGTGTGCGTGCGCGAGGCACGCGGCAGAAGGCTGTGTCACCGTCTCTATAATGTGACGGTGCTGAGGGCCGGCGCTGATGCGGGCCAAAGTCATCAATCACGCAGATCGAAGCCGCAACATTAAATCACTACAGACCCCCACCCCGAGCGATGACAGCGGAGCGTGGATCCGTCCCGGTAAAAAGCCGCGGTCTCTCGGTCATCCATCTATCAACAAGTACACGAAAAACACTGCCAACGCCAAAACATGCTCTGGCGCACAGGAGCCACGCGCTCAGTAGTGGCATGTAGCTTACCTGAGTGGACTTAGTGGGACGACCTGAGCAATAACACCTGTAACTCTGGAGAAACGAACCCGGGGCTGGTTTGATGGGGAAGGCTAATTAAAGCTGTGAGCGCCGTGCAGCACGAGGGAGAGCAGCTGCGCAGAGAGAATTACTGACCCGAGACCACCTGATAAAATAATAAAACTGACACGAGACAGAGCAACAGAGCGAGCTCCGATCCCGCCCCTGCTGCTGCTCCTGATGATGATAATGATGATGATGAAAGTAGTGATGATAATCATGGAGATTATGGTGATGGGGAAGAAAAAGATAGCCATCCTCTGAGACTGTCACGAGAGCGCATCTGGTGGTGGGGGGTGATCACATCTGGCTGACACGCTGACTGCCTCCTCTCAAAATATCAAAAGAGAGACGCACGCACACCTACTCTGTCCGGTGCGGTCACATGCGTTTCGACCCGGTCTTTGTAGCGGTGATGCAGCCCGTGCGGTGCGCAGTGTGCAGGTTTTTACTCACCCCGGCTGCTGTCGCCGCCAGTCTCCGTCCGATCGCGTGTCCTACCGTGTGACTTAACGGGAGAGAGGGCGAGCCGTGGGCGCATCCAGCCCCCATCAGCGCCATCCAGCGCTGCGGTCGCGGTACACCGCTCTCGCGATACCATGCCATCTCCTCCAGCTCTCTCCGCTCCAATATGTGACGTAGCGCTTTTATCACGCTGTTTGCTCAGCCCGATGCCGCCGCCTTCTGGGCACGAGGCGCGTGGAGCGTGAGGATGGTGATGATGTCATCCCACGGCTCACCTTCTGCCCTTACCTGTTTTTGATCTCCCTGTTTTTCTCTCGTATCTGACCCGCTGGCAGCAACACGCAGAGGACATCTGTTTAGTTTTTATAGCTGGAGACGTGCCAGCACCAGTTTAGAGTCACTAACAGGGACTGCTGGTGGAGCAGGTGAGAGGTCACGTGGACATCGTTTAGTTTGACACTGGGAGGTGCGCGTGAGAAAATAAAACGGTTTGAAGTCGTTCAAGAACATGTATGATTAGAGATGTGTTTTACTCGTGTTTGGCATCTTTATCTTGAGGGTCAATCGAATTTGCCCGCCAATAGCTATCCATCCTCTGCGCATATCCAGACCATCTCAGTCCTGCCTCTCAGTCCTATCCTAACCGCTCAACCCTGACCTGTCGGTGTGATGTACTAATTAATTTCTAATCCTGACCACTGAGGTCACTCCAAATGAAAATATTAAGTAGTTGTAGTGTGTTTTAATACTATTGTAAAAGGTATTGGAATATTAGGCTACATGTCAGAGAAAGGTGGAGTTAAATATTTCTAGGGATTTGCCTTTTGTTGAGTTAGATATAACTCCCATGCTCCTTTTCCAGTAGCCATATGTTGTTTTTCCAATTTTACACATTTTCTACCGATGAAATCATTCCTGTTATAATTCTTATAAGTGTTGCACAGTTACACAGTTAAGTAAGTATCCTGAACCTTGCTGCACAACATGGCATCATTTATAACCTAATCAAATTTACAACGCCTGTCCCTAGATGTGCTTTTAATATACCTAAAATAATATGATCCTAATCTTGTGTACAGTGATTTCAGTTTGCACATTTTGCAGGCTGGGTGTTTCTTTTAAGCTACATGCATCAAAGCTTCTCATTACTGAAATTACTGAATTATGCTACTTTACATTTTTACTGTTGTAGCATGCCCATAGCTATTGGTCAATTATGCAAAATCATCCATAACCACTTAAACAGTTATGGGTTGCAGGCTGATGGAGCCTACACCAGCTGCCCTGGGACAGAAGGGGTACACATTCAACAGGTCACCATTCTATGCAGGGCCAACAGAGAAAGACAACCATTAATGGTCAAATCAAATTCTCATCTACAGGAAGTTTAGAATCAACAATTAACTTAACATGTTTCTGGACTGTGGGAGGAAGCCGGAGCACCGAGACAGAACCCATGCAGGCACGGAAATAACATGCCAACTCTGTACAGAAAGGCCTCCCTGTATAAAATGATCCAAAAGCTAAAAGTATTATTCACTGCCTGATTGGTCTATCCAAGGACAATGTCCTTGTCATAAAGTCTTTACAATGTTTACTTTGTAATTACTGGAATGGCTGTCATTACATTCCTTCTATACTCCACTTACCCCTTCTCAAAAATGAACTGCACAGTGGTTTACTTACATACTTTATTCAGGAACATTTTTTGCCAATTAATGTAATACATAATTTAAAATTGGTATTTTTTGTTTTGAGAAGACACTTTGTGTTAACTGTAAATATACTCACCTCACTTTTTGATGGATCATTGTGGATAAAGAATAGTCTCAAATAGTTTTAACAGGGGATCTTGTTATTTATAACTTGTTTGTTTTGAGCATGAATATTCTTTCTCATGTAGTAGTTTTCTATACCACAAACTTTAATCACTATTAGATGGGTTAGTTTGAAAAAAATGTTTATATATGTCATAGTCTGTGGGAGTGTCTGGGGTTTTTCCACCCGTGGCCGTTGGTCTCCTGTCCATCCCTTTGGGGTGGAGCTTCCTGTACCTCACCTGGGCCTCTTCTGCAAGCAATCAGCGGGAGAGCTACTTAAACCTGTGCAACCTGCCTCTAGTTCGTTATGCTCTCCATGGAGGTAACGAGGCAGCTCCCCTATGTTTAGAGGAAATTGTCTCCACGTTTTGGACGACAGAGCCTACAATAACTCCCTCTCCGTCTATTAGGACGAGGCGAAAGGATCCCTTTTGCCTCTCTGTCTCTTGACATAACCTCCTCTGTGATCCAGTTTCCTAGGGCCGCCCTTCTCATTTCCAAATGCCACTTCCCCGTAGCCATTTCTAATCTGTCTCACAATCTCAGCTATCAAATAAACACTCTTGTAAATAGTTTCCTCTGCTTCTTGGTGTCTGCATTTGGGTCCACTTCTTAGGCGAACTTTCAGTTCATGACAATATCATGTTAGGTCATTAAGAGTTAGTGTAAAAGTTTTCAACCTTGAGTTGCTTTCTTCCTTTTCTATTAATTTGTTACTTTCACATATGGAATGAGAAGCCAGCAGACATTCTCTAAAGGGGAAGTTTATTGCATAAATTGTTCTAAGAGTGCAGAGTGTTTGTCTGTTTTAGGTCTCACAGTATCTCAAAAGTCACAGACATTCATAGGTGAAGATGTAAAGGCTAAAGGCTAAAAGCTAAGACAGCACACAGTAGAGCAGGGGAGATAATTTGTCCTGTTCCATCACATCAATTTTAATAATTTATGTTTGTTTATTTTTTTTTACAATTAAAGTACATGTTGGGAGTTCTCACTGGACTTGTGAGTTATTAGGTGCTGCAAATTTAAAAGCTCATCACAGGTCATCTGTCTCTCCGTCAAAGGGGATCTCGAGATCTGTGTGGATGTGTGAATTGTCTTCACTGCAGACCCAGCCGATGGGCGTGCGGTTGAACGAGGGGCGCGAGCGAATGTCAGGCTGCAGTGTGGGCAGAGGTTCAGGCTCCTCGGTGGCAACATTGAGCTCTGGAAGCTCAAAGGTCAGCAACTTGGATGCCTTGTCATAACCGCCGTATGGCAGTGCCATCCTAAGGAGAAAAAGGATGACAAGTATTTTTGGTGTTAAGCAGTACAGTAAAGTAACTTCCAAATTAATAACTTTCAAACACAAAATGCAAAAAAAACCCCAAAAAAAACCCCATTTTCTTTTAAGGTTGACATACTCATTCCACACAACATATTTTGCTGACTGAATGAAAGAATTACTAGCTTAGAGAGTGGTAAGGTGAGGATCCTCATGTCAGAGTGTACCTCTGCCACACAGTCAACTAAACTATGACAAAGACATCAGCACAACTGCTAATAAAACCTCTCTTACTTCAATGCAGAGCCGTGTCAGCACCTCATTGAAATTTACTGGTTTTATCAAACTCAGCAGAGATGTAGATTTTACCTACTAAACAGCATCTTTAACATTTAGAAATTTAGTTTTCTGCTTAACTGTGAGCAAACATTTTGCCCCAGATGTCATTATCCTAATCTTATTTGAACCCTGGATCTCAGTCCATTGCAATACTGTTTATAATTCTTTCGAAGCACCATAAGAGCAGCTGTATCCTTTGCCATTACTAATGGGTCTGAATAAGCAATAAACCTTGATTGTATTACAACACAACAGGCTCCTGGACACAAATATGTAAAAAGGCCTCCTGCATGGGAGAATCGATGACAGCTAAGCTAAAGTTCACTGTAACTTCAACTCTGCAACATTTGGCTCAAACCTGTTGAAATGTGGGCCGATTGGCAAAAGGACAACTATCCCTATCTATGTCTGCACCAACATACAGGCATAGATAGAGGACAAATATACATAGAGACACTAAATACTAAAAGGGAGAAGTCATTCACACTCAAGTAAAATGAGAAAATCAAGCCAAGCCTGCTGGCATGTAACAAGATCCAAAATAGCCAAAGTCCAAAACTAACCTCAAGGAGTTGGAGAACAACCTCAATGAGTCTCAAAGTAACTTCAAAGAGTCTCAGAACAACCTTAGTCTGAAAACAACCTCAAAGAGTCTCAAACTAACATCAACATCAAATAGTGACAAAACAACACCTGAGACTCTCAATACAACCTCAAAGAGTTTTAAACTAATTTCAAGAAGCCTCTCAATGACCAAACAGAGATTTAAAAGTTTCACAAGACGCAAAGACATAGGATCCATTCTCATCAGTTCTCCCATGTATGAGGGACTTTTACATATTTGTTTCCAGGGGCCTGTTTTCTTATTATACATCCGAGATTGATTGCATAATCAGGTCCATTACTAATCACAGAGGACACAGCTGTGCAAGAATTATTAACTGTATTACAATGTACTGAGATCCATGGTTCAAATAAGATTAAGATAATGACATCGGGGACCAAATGTTGCTCAGTGGTAAGTGTTAAAGTACATTTTGAAATATCAGGAATGTTATACAGCAAGTAAAGGCTGTGTCTGTGGTGAGTAAAGCCATGGAAACAGATGGGAAGTAGGAAACTATTCACTGCTTCATGATTAAGGGGATAAAGCACTGGGTGTTGTTGTCATTATATACTTGAATAGTCATTCAGTAATACAGTACCTGTTGAAGCTCTTGTACTGATGTAGGTCTGGGTGTATCTGGATGGGTCCAGGCATGCAAGGCTTCATCGTGGCTTTCAGCTCCTCATTGTCCTTCATGGCCCGTTCCCATGGGGATATGTAGGTGCGTACATAGTCCTTCCTCTTCTTCTGCTTCTCCACCTCCTCATCCACAGTCTCCTTCACTACTGGGACATACAGGAATGGGGAGGAAAGAGGTGAGCACCACAGATATGACATGCATACTTTTAACAGAAGGAAGGCATCACAAATAGTGAAAAGAGAATTTCTGTGATCATACTTTCTTCCTTTGGCATCTCAGGCTTTGGAGGCACAGGGGGAGGGGACATAATCAGGTTCTGAAGGTTCTGCTGAAATATATTTAAAAATACAGAGGATATAATCTTATCAGATCACAAACATATATAGACAACACAAACACTTAGCGCCTCATATACACAGTCACCATGTTCTCGTTGGTCACAATGAACTTCTCGACTCTCTGCTGCCTCATCTTGAACATCTTGGACCCCTTGTTCGTGAGGAGGGAGAGCTCTTCGAGCATCACATCTTTGGGTGCCTTGATCTTGGTACCCAGATCGAACTCAGAGGCCTCAGGGTCTGTCTCATCGTCTGACAGTGTGCAGAGAGAAGATACCGTTACCCTAACTCACACATATATTATAAAAATACAGTGCTGCAGTGCTTCAAGGTGAATGTCAGTGACAAGTCATTCAAATTAATTGTATTTGTTATGGAATAGTGGTGATAGTTTCTTATTTATTTGTTAAATATGTGCAATAAATTAACTACAAAGAAATTTATAATACATTACATGAGAAAATTACGTGTAGTAATGTAATATTATTTTTGGATTACACTGCAATACCAGAAATGCCATTAAATCAAGTTACTGTGTCTTTCAGCGTAATACAATGTTGTAAGTGTAAAGCAACCAGTGATAATCAATGAAATTATGGCAATGCTGAAAGCAAAGACTCATCGAAATGTCAATATTTCAGCTCAAATGGATTTAATAGTGTTGCAATGGTTGGGTGAGTAAATAGTGTTGCGGTGCAGGCTCTGGAGAGGCCAGTCCATGACTGATAGTCTTCCACTGTTTGTTTTTCTGTCCTGGTATGGTTTTGCTCTATTGGCAGTGTGTTTGGGATCGCTGGCATTTTCCAGATGGTTTTGCAATGTGGATCCAAATTTGACTTTGCTTTTCTACCTTTATGACTTCATCTATTTTGACAAATTCTTCACTGGCCTGAATCCAGCACCAACCATGACGAAGCCTTCACCTTGTTTCACAGACAGATATAGCATTTCTCTCCTGAACTCCTCCATACAAACTGACAATGTTTCACCATCCAATAGACCTGTTGTCACTGATTTTTCAGTAATTTCAACAACTGGCTCAGTGGAAGTGAAATCCAACAAAGCTTAGCTCAAGACTTTGCTACTTTAAGATTGACATGTCGGTACATGTTTGTAGGCGGTTTCTCTGTCACATCCATCCCTTACCAATAATATGCTTTTGTTTTTTCAAAGATTGAACTCGGGGTGGGCAAAATGCTCAAATCAAGCTCCAAGTGTTAATTTCACAAAGTCAAAACAACACAAGGCTTCAAAAAGTGATGTGTGATATCTTGGTGGTTATGTTCATACATATATTTATTCTTTTGTTGCAGGGAAGTTATAAATAAACATTTACATTTTTATCCACATTATTCTTAATTCATATTATTTTTTATTCTGAAAAGTATCCTATATCTTGTCAAAAGTGGTAGCTATCGTGTGGGAAAGCTAAAATTGTTCAAAATGAGCCAAGGGTGGGAATGGCTGGATTAAATGAACATGTCTGCGTGCCAACAGAGAAGAGATCGCTTGCTCAACTTTGCAGAAATGCTGCAAATGAGAGGGAAGAGTCTGCTTCTGCCAGAATGAGTGTAAGAATGTCCAAAAAGTCTATCCTAAGCTAAGCTAACCACCTCCTGATGCCCTCATATTTAAAAAGTGGTCGTTTGGTCAAATACTTGGCAGTGAATAAGCATATTTCCAGAGATTTTTTTATTTTATTCGGTTTTATTAACATTTTCTTCATTTTCCCATTTGAATAAAATAAACCGAGCTATGATTTTTCGCCTTACACAATTTTTAGTCATTAACATTGTGGATTCAGCGGTTTGTACACCCATGTCAGCGGTACAGTTATTCTCACTTAAACCCATTTGGGAAATTAAAAAGTCCATTTAAGTGCCTGATATTGAATGAAGGATGTACAGCACAAGTCTCAAAAGTGTAGGTTTTTATTGTCAGGCTTCCAGATCATTGTTATAGTGATAAATTGGAGTAGAAACCTGCTGTGTGGTGTTAAAGGATGTGTTCATGTGAAACTGTGGGAGTTCTAGGGGCTAAGAGGCCGTAGCAATATGGAAGAAAAGTGCACTGGGGGATTTCACTGCAGCTTTTGTGGTAGAACTGTTTATGGAGGGAAATCCTTATAACACACTGCCTCCCTCTTGCTTCTCCTCTCTCTGTGATGGAGAGATCTGATAGATTTTACTGCTCCACAGAGCTCCTCATTAAACACTCTTCTCATCCACTACATACACTCTGATATCACTCATAACACCTGGAGTTGAGCCATAAACCAATGCACATTCTCACTCACATACACACACACACACACACACAAACACAAGCACATCTATAAAGCAGGGAGTTGGCATTGCAATGCTGCAGAGAGCTGTTAGCAGTACCTCGTAAATCAGACTTGGGCAAGTAGGTGTGTAGATTGTGTGTGTGTGTGTGTGTGTGTGTGTGTGTGTGTGTGTGTGTGTGTGTGTGTGTGTGTGTG
>NW_005187654.1:452437-456518 GCF_000239375.1 Pundamilia nyererei | reverse complement strand
GTGTGTGTGTGTGTGTGTGTGTGTGTGTGTGTGTGTGTGTGTGTGTGTGTGTGTGTGTGTGTGTGTGTGTGTGTGTGTGTGTGCGTGTGCACGAGGGAGAGAGAGAATAATTGAGACTGCTGAGCAGAGCGAACTCTCCCATGGGGATATTGATTAGAGTGTTAATTCAGAAGAATGTGAAACTGGAGCTGGCTGTTGCTGACTGGAAGGAAATTGGAAAGACTGATCGAGGCAGGGGGTGGACAGATGGACAACATAGAGACTGACAGAGATATGACACAAACAGTCAGAATGACACAGCAGCAGGGATGATGGACAGATCCAGTGGAATTAACCAGAGCAAAATAAGGGATAAGCAGGATAAGCCCTTGAATGAATAAGCGACCGACTGAAAACAAACTGGTGGAAAGATACAGATGTGGCTGCAGATGTGACAGCAGAAGGACTGATAGAGAAAACAGCAAGGGACACAAATGGGGAAAGAAGTCAACAGATTGTTAAATGACACATACAAGCATGTGCCCAGACAGAGCAGATTGCAGAGTTCATATCCAGAGTTTAGCAAATAATATTTTGTGGCTGTGTCTTTTTTTTTTAAGTAATACTGTATTATGCAACAGATACGTGTAATTTTAACATTTTTGAAATAGCTTTAAACACAGATACCCTGCAGAGAGGCTTTTGGGAATGCTGTTAGTTTGGGTTACACCAACCTCCAACTCCGAAAGATGAAGTCAACATGAAAGTGGCTTAAAGTAAGCAAGTAAAATTTGTATTCATGTAGCAGCTTTAAAGATAGGTATCACAGAGTGCTTCACAACAAAAACGTTAAAATAGTAATAGGAAAGTTTACCTACAAGCAATTCTAAAAAGATCCGTTTTAGCTGCTTTTTAAGAGACCACCAAGTCCACACATCTCGGGCTCAGGGGGAGAGAGTTCCAGAGTCAAAGTTGCAAAAGCTCTGTCACCTTTAGTTTTCAGCCTTGTATGATGCACAGCCAGCAGGCCCTGATCACTTGTCCTCAGGCCTCTGCTGAGGATGTGATCCATGCAGAGCTCTAAATGTCAAAACCAGAATCTGAAAGTGAACTCTGAAGTTCATTGGGGATCCAGTGTAACTGAATTAGCATTAGCGATGTGTGACATGAGAGTAACTAAGAAGACTGAGTGAGAAATCTGCAGGCATTCCAGGGAGGTGAATGGTGAATTACAATGTTCCAGACATAACAAAATAAAAGCATGAATAACAATTTCCAATTCAGAGCAACATAGCAGAACTCAACTCAAGTGAAAAGTTACCCCATGGTTCCTCTCTTCATTAAGCTGGAGAAAATTACCGGCCATCCAACTTTTAATTCAGCATCTATGTAAGATCGGTAGCCAAGAAACATGGTGGGGCCATAAAGAGGCAAACAGCTTGATACCATCTAAATAGCAATAATAAGAAATGTCCTTAAACGTGCTAAAAATGAACTGAAAACAGTACAGGTATAACATAAATTATAAAGGCCCCAAAACAGCCATCTGTGACACACCATCAGTGTGTTTTCTTCTGTTTTTTAAATGGGTGGATGACAGCATCCTTAAAATAAAACAAAGACGCAGCTAAAATAGAGATTAAGAGATTTGAAGAATGGTTCCAATGAGTCTACTAGTTTTACCAGCTCATATAAAGAAACGGGTAAAAAACTTTCTAAAATAACAGTCCGAGCTGGAATAGGAACAGACAATGAAGATGTGCCAAAGGAGAAATATTTTTTCTTCTCTCTCTATATATATAATATTCTAACCTCCTGTATACTTTAATATGTTTCTGCTTCAGCTTTTGGTGGGTGAAATTCTAGCAGTTTAATCTTCCACTACTTAGCGTCAATTAGCAACTATCTGTTTGATTCCCAACTAAGCTAACTAGCATTAGCTAATAATTTAGCTAATTTTTTTAAGTGTCTAGCTTTAAAAAACAACACAGCCGTGGCCAAAATGCTAACATGTGGGGTCATAGTGGCTACATCCATCTTTTATACTGTTTAAATTGCCATATATTGCCATGTTAACATTTTTTTCTCTCTAGAGCTAATTTGGCCCAAGTTAATAACTATTTGGGTAAATTGTGTTGGTTTATGTTATGCATGATTCGAGGCCAGGCCCCTTTTGGCTGACTCTTGAGTCACTACGCAGCTGATGAATGAGGTTTTGCAGACACATGAATGTTAACCAAATGACATTGAGTTGTCCATCATTTTTGGAGAGTGTAAAATTTGCATTCCTCAGCCAGTTTGGCGAGTGTTTTTGCTGGAGTTTGATGGTAGTCCCTGGGAAACCAGTTGCTAAATGCCCATTTATATAGACCTAGGGACTGGTCAGTGACCCTCAGGCGATCACTAGTTGCCAAGGAAGAATTTCCCAAGAAGTTGGTAAACCTCCTTGTGATTGCTTTGATCACTGGCAGATATTAGTGTGCACAAAAGTTGCCAACTTGCCCAGAAAAACATATTGGCTACTCTCTGAGCAGTTGTGAAACCGGGAGAGGAGACCATTTGTCACCTCTTGAAACTTGTTTGCTGCAACCATGCATCACAGTTTTTCAGGTTTCACTATCGTTCACCTAGTAGTTAGTGAGTGCTTTGCATGCAAAGTACATGACAATCTGCTAGCAACCACAGCAAGGAGATTTTTTGTTGCAGCATCTTCTTTGTGACTGATTTCACCTAGTGACAGCCAGCAACCTCAAGGGACCGATCACCAGTGGGTGAACTTGTATCACATACAATACAGCAGACAGTTCTCAAGGAAAGATGATTTGTTAAAATGGTAGACAAATAAACCAGTGGGTAATACCAACATCCAAGAGGTGTTAGAGGAGTGAGAGAATCTCCAGATTCACAAGGACTCAACTTCTTGATACACGGTTAGTCAACAAGCTCTCCATGAGCTGTAACTATCTTTGTTACCACAGAGCCAGCCAGCTGTCCCCCTGTGAGAACAAACTATGCCCGCTTATCCTTTGGAGGTTTGTACGAGATTGGAATCGATCCAAACTGACATTAGGTTAGAGGCGAGGTACACAATGGACAAGCTGCCAGTCAATCACGACGCTGACACACAGATACAGACAATCATTTAGACCACGAGTAAAAGCAGTGCAGAGTCACCAGTTATCCTGGATGTCTTTGGATTGTGAATCTGAAGCAGAGGTGCAGCATTTTAACATCACAGCGAGTTAAAGTGTAGCTTTGAAATGAAGATCACATGATCAACAGTATACTACTCTATCGATTGAGATTACAAAAAACATCCTATCTGCCGAGAAGGTGAACTAAACTAAATAAATATTGCAACTATACTCTTCCTGTGAATATAATAAGGCATTTCCTGTCTTTATTTTGATACTTCTGGTGTTTTTGGAAACTTTGGAATCACCACTAAAATTATAAATAATGTTTATTGACTTTGAATAATTTTAACATGCACAGTATAACTTTGAACAGATGGACTGGTGGATCTGGCATAATGAACATATTAAACTTTCTATTTTTAAAGTGTCTTTCTTACAGAAAGTAAAATCTCACTACTTAAGCAGCCAATGTAACAAAACAAAGAAATGCACACACATTATAAAGTTTTTAGCTGTTGGAGCTTACACACATCCTCAGACAAACATATTGAGAGCAGAGTCGCCCTCTGATACTTTGTGTTGCCCATAATGGTGACAGATTTGTGGCTGCTCTGCCATCTGATAATGACCCACATCCCTTCAGGAATTGCTGCGTGCATGTTAGATATTGTGTTACTGCTTGGAACAAGTGTGCATGAGCGCGGGTCCTTATTTAATTGTGGTATCATACAACCGAATGCAATGATTTACACCCACAGAGTTCAGTTTATATGAGTAGAGTGGGCTGATAGCAGACAGGCACTAAAGATTTGACATTTACTAGATGGGATAATCACATCATTTGGGAAATAAAGTAGTGTTTGAGGAGCTGGAATGACTAGCAGAGTGTTTCATGTTTATACGCCGCATCTGAATATTTTGCCATTGTGCTGTATGTGTGCGTGCATGCATGTGTGTGTGTGTGT